>NC_134701.1:267114253-267134253 GCF_043290135.1 Rhipicephalus microplus | reverse complement strand
TTATACGATTAAGTGCATGAATGATGTACTTTTAATAATGTAATTTCAAGGCAACTTAATTATTTCTTGAAAGCGATAGCAATATGATGTGATTACACTAGGAGAGCAGTAAGTTGTTTTTTTTTATGTAAGTAGGTGACATTCAGAAGTTTTCAGAAAATAGTAATGCAATCTAATTAACTTTTAGGCGTGAATTGATCATCTCTGATCTAGCTGAACAGTACATAGCACGCACTCAAACGGATGAACGGACGCAGTCGTCGGCGTTTCGTCATACCAGTTTGACGACATGACATACAAAACCACACAAGCTTGTGAAAAAGTCGGAGATAGCACTGTCCATCAATAAAAAAAAAATATGATCTGTACGGTACGCTTTGTCATCTGACACTTTTCAGAGTCCTTTATTCCCGGTTGTGTAACGTTGTAGCGCTCTATGTTCTGTTTCATTCTTCCACAACCTCCCCCCCCCCCCCTTACAGGGTGGCTAAGCAAAGACTTCCTTTGGTTAGTCTCCCTGTTTTTCCTTAACTCCCCCTTCACCCTTAAAGGTGGCCAAGCAAAGATTTCCTATGGTTATAGTCTCCCTGTCTTTCCTTAACTCCCCCCCCCCCACCCTTAAAGGTGGCCAATCAAAAATTTCCTTTGGTTAGCCTCCCTGCCTTTCCATGACTCCCTCCCTTTTGGGGCCACAAGACTGTGTGCTTATCTGACTTCTGCGCCACTCGCACTGCACGCCGCCTTCTCTGCGCCGCTTCTCGGGCCAGACATGACGGCAGCCCCGATTCCACAACCCGCCGAGGGAACAGCAAAGCGGTGAACATTGCGAAATCAGCACGCAGCTAGGGGGAGCCGTTCTTCTTTTTCCTCTTTTTTTTTCTTTTGTCCCCCGTGCCAACGCCGCCTCGGCGAGTTTGTGTTCGTCTCCGCCGTGCCGTTGGGCCCGACGGCAGGCTCGGACTCGCGTGTTTGCAGTGCCTGTTTGCGCGCGCCGCTGTTTCTCGCCGCGGTCTGAGCCCGGTGTGGTCCGTTCCTTGTCCGGTGAAATCTCGCATGGTCGACGAGCTCAGAACGACAAGTACTTTTCCTTACTTGCATTTACCTTCCGTGACATAGCTTTAGTAATCCGGATCCCCCCCCCCCCCCCCCCAGAAATCCAGCTGACTGGACTCATTGCTGAAGAACAGAGGACCCATCGATTGAGTCATCGATTGCGCAAATGAACTTGCTGAATAACTTCCCAAACATTACAGAATGATTCACACGGTGGCGCGATCGATCACTGAAACTCTGCTCTGAGCGAATAAGAAGGCGTTTTGGGGGTTCATGCTTAAAAATTGGGCTTTCGATCGGTTGTATTTCGACTCACCTTATAACACGGTGTTTCATTTAACAACTTTTTAAAGTTAGTTATCCTCCAAAATGTTGAGCTGTAGTCCTGATCATGCCAATAACATCGGCCACCTCAGGAATACACGATAGCCCTGGAAGGTATACACACATAACACCGAATTTCCAAATGCGAGTAAACGGGCCGGTTCTTCCGAGGCGTCTCGTTCGGCACCTTCTATACACGCATTCCACGCGGCCGCCGCCTTGCAGCACAGGCTCCATTGAAAGGGCACGCACTGAGACGACACGGGAGATGGGAGCAAGTGCTTGTCAGAAAAATATCGCTCGACACGGCATCGTCACTGCTCACGTTTTCTTTTTTTTTTTTACTTTGATATACATTGAGGCGCAAACGACCCGCGGGCTTTCCCTATTTTACGCGTCGAAAGCGACGTTATCCAGCGTAAACTACAGCGAGAAGTCGGTCGTCCTCAAAACGAGATATTCCGGGACAGCTAAGAGGTTTAAAATGTCTAAAAACAAAGTTTAAAAAGAAACGGGAAACAAATAGCACGTCGTTTCAGCGGCCGTCTTATTCATGGCCCACCCAGCGTTCCCTCGATGGCCCCAGGGTGTTAGAGCGCCGTGCGAACTGTATCGAGATTTCCGTGCGTGGCCAATGCATCGAGCCGGCCATCGCGAAGGGGTGGTGATCGGGTTTGCGAAACTGAAGTTGCCAGCGCAAACTGCGTCCCTCGTCGCGCGCGCATAACGCTTATATAGCATGTCGGGGAGTCGTTAACGTCACGGCCATCATCACGCGTAGGGACTGCAGGCACGTTTCGCCGTTCGGGCGTAAACAGCTCACCGCACAGACTGTGAAGTTGGACCCGAAATAACACCGTATATACAGATCATCCTTGACATAGGTGAGCGTCATTTCACTACGGGGTGCTCGATCTTTGTGGACTTTCGATTATAAATGCACCCTATTTCGCTTGCGCCACGTCGGAACTTCGCACAAGCCCAGAGTTTAGCGCTCCTTTTACGGCTATAATATCTCCACGTGGCAAAATTAACCTTCACAAGTCGAGATTCGAACTTAAAGTACCACGATTTCACTCGAACGCCGTATTCCAGAACACACACCGGCGGCGCGGACGGTAGAGATATATCAGCTCCAATTTGAACGGAGATATTCGGAGGCCCGTGTTTCGTAGATATGTCTCCATTGCAGATACTGCTGCTTGTAAGGTGCACTCCATCTTGTTTGCAACCTTGTACAGAACCAGGTGCTGATTTTCCACTATGGTGGCATAGAGCGCTGCGCGGATCTCTGGTTCATGGAAATGTTCACCGAGCGTCGGATTTGGCTCGCCATGGGTAATCACCGTGTTGAACCCCTCGGGTCGTCGAGGAAAGCATACTCTAGCAGGCGTGTGACAATCTGTTGATCAGTCGCGGTATAGCCCGTTATTTGTGCAAAAGACACTACATGCTGGCATGCTGGGCAGCCTTGCTCTGCGTTTCCACCAAAAAGTGACAGAGGAGACGCCACGTGCTTCCATTGTGCAGCTGCCCATCGACTGCGTTGTTGATGTCTTACCACTGCTGCAGGCGGCTTAAATTCCGGCAATGCTCCTCAAGCTGACGATTGATCTGTGCGATCTTACGAAGCTTTAGACTTTGGCGTTGCGTCTTTCACCTCATGAGTAGTGATGCCTTGGCTTCCCAGAGGTGGGCTGTAGTCGGCTCTTGAACTTCTCATCTTTGACTTCGGGCGCGACCGTCTGTGTCACCCCTGTCCACGTCGCCATTGAGGGTTTCCATCCATGCCTCGATGTCATCGATCGCCTCCTCACCTCAACGTTCGGCTTGCTGCTTTTAAAAATTTGCCCTAGCCCGTACATTTGAATTGCTTGTGGGGAGGAAGCGTACCCACCTGAGGAATTCGTCTTTCTATAATCTTATGGTCCCTATACCGAGATCTTCAAAGGTATTCAGCCACTTTGTTTGAGGGATGTTCCGGACCGCCGTCAGGTCCGGCATTGTATCACGTGCTGTTGACGTGCCCGTGTGGGTCGGCGCCGTAAAACCGGTAATTAGCCTTAGCTCTGCATCATGCAGGTACTGGCACGGGCGCCGGCCTTTGGCTGTAGTGTCGCCCCGAACGAAGCCAAAGGCTATATAGAGCTCGCATAACCCGTACATTGGTTGATTGATATGTGGGGTTTAACGTGCCAAAACCACCATAAGATTATGAGAGACGCCGTAGTGGAGAGCTCCGGAAATTTCGACCACCTGGGGTTCTTTAACCTGCCACCCGTACATTGTCAAACAAAACCACAGCTCGCCAACACCTTCGGCGCGCCCGCATGACGGACCGACAGAATCACCAACTTCTTCCGCGGCATCTAAAAGACGCGTCACGTAACACGGGCGGCGGCGGGCGCGTAAAGAAGTTTATCCACGAAAAAGTAACGGTGTAGCGTCATATACCGCATGCTGCCTACACACGCGCCGTGGCTCTCAATACGTCAAGCACAACGTGGCGTGCGGAAATACGATCGGCGATTCGATATACGCCGAGTGTGAGTGTCTTCTGTGTATACGCACTGTACCACACGCAACGCGTTTCATGACTGAGGCGTTTCGCGGAAAGTATATCGTTAACATCGTGCTCACGCACCACGGCGCACTCACTACCCATTTGGTATTCAAATGACAAGCTAATAGGCAAGCGTACGTGCAAAACACTACGATTGCTGTGGTCCGCACGGGGCCGATTCCTGCGATTAGGTGTAATAAGTGGAGTGCGGACCGCCAAAGATAGCTCTGCTCATCATGTATGCGCAAGCTTCCCACTTGCAGCGAGAACGCGGAGCAGAGTCTCAAACTGAACCGATGTGTGTACCTCTATCTGCGAAACAAACCTGAATTGAGCAGAAATCTTTAGGGCTAGAACTACGCTTGAGGGGATGAAAAATTGGTGAACACGTGCTGTCACTGGGGCCGTTTGTCCATACGTTCGCTCGAGCGACAACCCGAGAGTTTTACAAAACACATCTGTGATAGTCATATAGTCAAAATGTGGTAGTTTGTTTACGGAGGGTTTATTCAAGCAACGCACCACACGCCATTCATAAAGTGCAGCAGCCGCCAACATCAATCTGGGCTGTTCAAGTTCTCGGCCCGGAGGGGGGGGGGGGGGGGGGTTGCATTTCTACCTCCGTCCCTGAGGGGAAGCTATACAGACGAGAGAGTGCAAGCTGCACTTTCGTAACTGAAGCATATGCACATGTAGTCCTGTACTTTTCATTGCACTTCACGTTTCATGACATCGCGCGAGGCGACCAACAGGAGCCAAGGATGATCCACACTGCGCGCACACAGAGAGTGTAGGCTGAAATACGTGGCGCAAGGTTGACAAAGAGAAAAAAAAGACGAGACAGAAAGTGTAGACAGAAAGAGAGTGTACCCCACAGTTCTGTCTCAGTTACAAATCCCTAATAAATAAAAAAGAGTACAGGCCACGCAGGAAAAGTTTTTATAGGGACTACCGGAGCGAGTTCCCTCGAGAGATTTCGAAAAAACTACCCCGTCTTTAGACCTTGAAAGCCCAAAGGAGGATCCGTTGAAGCTGCGACGCGAAAACGAAAAGTTATGCGGCAGCTTATCTTTAGTGCAGCCGCGCCAAGTTCGCGGAGGCAGGACAAGTGTTCTGCTTCTTTACTGCGAGAGATCTGAAAACGTATACTTGCGGTTTCGAATACAAACATCCTTTGTGGAGTCGAACGTGTTTTGATGTCATTGTCGGTAGTTCTATTTTCCCCATTTTTTTTTGACGACTTGGACGTCATCTACCTCAGTATAAATCAATAAACAAATAAAGAAATGGAAAAGAGCCCGATCAGAGAGGAGATTGTATTCGGAAACTAGTACATGCAGTACCTGCTGACTTACGATCCATTATGGTAGACAAAGTAAGTCGACACAAAGAAAAAAAAGAAGGGGTAAACCTTTCCCACCCACCCCCCTCCCCCCAAAAAAAGCGATAAAAGAAATACTGGCACCTCTAACACAGTCGAGGCCACACAATTTTCATGTTTAGTGGGCACAGATCGCCAATATACAGTTTATCACTGAGTGTTTTCGGACAAAGAGCAGCAGTATAAGGAAAGTGACGTGATTTAGAGACTGGCCCAGACTCGTTCATTTTTTGTCACGCTTGGACATAACGTAAATGTACATTTCACTTGTATTGTAAAGGGATCAGCAGAAAAATATAGAAAGAGAGTTATTTCGGAAGAAAAAAAATTATCGCTGAGTTAACATCAAAGCGAACAACAGTATTATTTGCCTTGCACACAGTTTATTCAAGCTCTTTCATAAAGTATAGTCACCGACCACGCACGAAACGCAACCGATCAAGCAGAGGGATCCAGAACGAACGGTTTCGTGCCCGGCTCACCACGACACTGCGAGCGACTGGAAGGGCCCATACATTGCATTCCACGCCGACGCGGCGTCGTCTAACAGGACCCGATCACCGTAGAGGAGCTCTTGCGCGCTGTGCCGCGTCCGATAGCGGCGCCGACGCGAGCAATTCAAGCCTACCGGCGGCCGGCCCGGAGCGCCTTCCACGTAACGAGATACCCCGACGGCCTGTGACAATGGCGACAGGAAAGCGGAGAGGGGCCCGCCGCAATCGAGACGCCGACGTTAGAATGCTTCCACTGTATACGGACACCTCTTCGACCGACAGCGCGGCACAAGAGCACTACTCCCCGGCAGGTACAGGTTGGAAAGGCACGACAGCCGAACGTTTCGTCACGTAGCGGAAGTAATGACGATATTGTGAACAGATGTGCACGTGCCAGTGACTGAAGACAATGTCTCGGTCTTCTCCCGCCTTTCTATGACAGGGTATGCATGACGTTGCACGCGTTAACTTCCGGCCAAATTCGGCCACACCAGGGATATTTATAGTCGCGTAATGCCCGCACTATTACTGGTGATGGCTAACTTTTGGTTCCTTGACTGAAAATAAAGTGTAGGCAAATTTTAGGCAAACTGTGTAGTGATCTGTGGCCAAACTGTGTAGGCTAACTGAAGGCTAGTTGAAGGCAAAATGTGGGTCAACTGAAGGTTCAGCGCTAACCATTGTTAGCTAATGTATTTTAACATTGCCTATCGGCTGTTATAATACCCACATTGCTTTCATTCGGTCTAAAGCATCCGACTCAATTGTCTACCGATTTCTTACGAGTATACTAGCTTTACACAGCCTGCCTATTGAGGTGCGTTTATAAGACCTCTACTTCCATTGAAGGACCTGTGTTCTCCATTCATAATTTACAAACCAAAGATACATGAACAAAACGACTGCCGAAACCATTTACATTTCGACTGGTCAAAGAGTCTTTATTTTGTCGCGAATGAACTTCGTTCAAAACAAACGCAGCCAAGGACGGCCGAGAGATGGACGGAGTGGCGAAATTAAAAAGAAGTTCCGAGGCATAAAATGGAATCAGCTAACGCAAGATACGGTGAATCGAAGATCATTAGGAGAGGCTTTTGCTCTGGAAAGGATATACGCTGAAAATGATGATGACTTTGTGATGACGATTGTGACGTTTCGAATGGCATATGTCACATATCTTTATCGCATCACACACAATCGAGGTCTTGGCTCCGCAATAAAACATCCGCAAGATCCAATTTATGTGAATGAAGCCATGTCAAAATCTGTGTTTAAGCTAGTCCTTAAGTCTCGTTTCTTGTCCTGTGTGCCTTCATAGTATGAGCAAGGCCTCAAGCGATATGTGGTGTACGACATGTGAATTAAAACAAAAATTGTACTCTTGTTTAAATTATTTTATGTGTGTGTTCCTGATAGAACTATGCCATGTTTTTTTTCTTCTCTTAGTGTTTCCGTTTTCCATTTAATTGCATAATATTTATGCATTCCAAACCCTGTTGAACAGTGCTTTTATGGTAGTGTCATTTCAGGCAGTTAAACCCTCGACATGTAACATGTTGAGATGTAACATGCCAAAAATAAACATTATTACTATTCATTATTATCATTAATGATGCCTTAAGAGGCTCCCATTAGCTCTGAACGCGTTGCGTTCGCAGAATAAGCGTGCAGTGCTTCCACCTCGAGAAAGCTCAGTGAGCTCTCGGTGCGTGGACCAACCTGGGTAAGTGCTTGGCACAGTACAGCAATGACACTTCACGGCACTACACGAATGCAAGATCCCCTCCATATACCTGCACCAGCCAAGCTCTGCACTGCCAGCGGCGCGCTGACAGATAACGTAATGTCCCCTGGTTTCCCAACACGCCTACAGCCGTGTTATGCGTCGAAGGCACCCGAAAATTTCGTCCTCTCTAAGTTTTCCTCCCTCTTTCATTCTCTCTCTCTCTCTCTTTCCCCTCTCCTTGCCTTGGAAAAGCATGGAAGCTTGGGCAAGTTGGTAGGACATAACTGAATGCAGGAACAGCGCAACGTAGAAGTAGTTACTTCGTAACTACGGAAGCGAAAAAAAAAACAAGGACAGAAAAGAACGCTGACTTTCAACAAAGATTTAATATCGGAGATTTAATATTTTTTTCAGCCCATTCAACAAGAGACAAGAGTTTTGCTGACGTTGTATCGCAGTAGTTGTTCCTGCACCCTTCTACGCATGCCCATTTTTCTCATTTTTCGCCTATATATGTACACCACTCCGATATTAAATCTTTGTTGAAAGTCGGCGCTCTTTTCTGTCCTTGTTTTTTTTTTTTTCGCTTCCGTAGTTACGAAGCAACTACTTCTACGTTGCGCTGTTCCTGCATTCAGTTCGAAAAGCAAGCGGGAGTTTCAAGCCTGCTCTACGCTGACGCTTAAAAAAAAAAGTCAAATGCTTCCGCCAGATCTACGGGCTGTGCTCGACAAAATCAGTAATAATAATAAAAGGAAGACGAAAAAAAAGAAATAAATGCTATGCTTCGAAATTAGAAAGAAAAAAAAAAGGAGCACGCGGAGACAAATAGAGAAAACCGTGCCTTGGGGGAAAAACGTTTGGCTTGTTTTCGAGCAGTAGAGCACCGCACAGTCAGTCGCACAAGCCAATATCCGCCTTGCTTTCAGCCAGACAACCGCGGGCCGTTCGATTTCGTTTCTACATTTCACTTCACCGTTGAGGAGACGCAAACAAAGGCCGACGGCCGCAGGCAATATACATGACAGAAAGTACCTCAGTTTCGGAACACCGAACAATATATATATACACACGTAAGAGTTTCAGAAGAGTGTTCCAGGCTATTGGTATCCCGGCCTTCGGACGGATCGCGCCAGCGTAGCTGTGCGTCTGTTACGGCAATGTGTACTTCAACTCAAACGGAAAGAACGAACCTCGTCTTCGGTCAAGGCCGGTCTCCGACCGAAAGCTCGGGAGCCACTGTTCCACCGAGGCAGACGTATAGGAGAAGTAATTGATGGCAATTATAGAGCGACCAGCAATGCTCGCGAATTCGTTCGTGTGGCCACAGCGAGTTTTACAGCAAGATCGTACACATATGGACATAGGCAGCATCGAAATAGTACCGTATCACGCGCGCCAGACTGTTAGCACGTACGTAATAAAGAAATTGGACGAGTCCCACGACTCACGACAGATCGACAAAACATGCACGGGAAACCGTAAACAACAAACCTTCGGCCTCAATGAACCTAACGATGAACACATGGGGCCATACGCTTCGGCTTTGCTGGATGACAATAGACCCATTAGAGCTAGCTTTCGTCCAGCAGTGGATTTGGGCTAACAATGACGATTGCCCACAGAAAAATATCGGGACATGCCTATCGAGAAGCTACAGTACGACCTCGACATTCCTTCTTTAACAGTTAGAGGATAACGTCTTCTCGTATCGCTATTTTTTTATTTATTTATGAGAACGTTGCACACGGTTGAAGCGACCCCGCGTTTTACGTGCGACTGTATAGCCGACTCAGCCCAAGCAGCGAATTTCCACCGTAACATGTACAAAGCGTAAAAAAAAAAAAACATCTTATGTCAAAAAGGAAGGACCAAGCTCCAACGATAAAAATGCATGGGAGCACTAATATATGGGGAACATATACTGAGTTTTTCCAAAAAAACATCAGCGCAAACAAACAAACAAAAACAAAAGAAGCCTCCTCATGTTCTAGTCCACATAGCAACAAAATGATTTCACGTCCTTACATATATAGCAGACGCGCATGCTGCAGTTCTCAAAATGAAAAAAAAAAAACAAAGAAGAATGAACATCGGGCGTCCACTGAGACCAAACTTTTTCTTTTATTATTGTTTTCCTTTCTGTGGGCTAGCTTACGCGGAATGACGGCCGTTTATTACAACCTTGCGTGCGATTACACGAAAGAAGGAAAGAACGAAAGAAACTTACGCAGCGACAGCACGCAAAGCAAATGATTCGAATAAATCCTGTTTAATATACGGGCGCCCTGAACAAACACATCCATGGAGTTTATCGATTTGCATCTCATGGTCGCAGCGCGGAGGCTACGCCGATTCTCCAGAAGAGCGAGAGCACGTACACGTGGCGTTTCTTTCCTCTTCTTCTTTCTTTTGCGAGGAACCGGAGTTTAAAGGTGGTGGCAATTCGCAAGCGGCCGAGGACCGAGCCGAATACAAAACGACACAAATACAAATACGAATACAAATACGAATACAAAACAACACAACGACAGCGAGCGAGTTTCTTCCTTCAAATAACGCGCGGCATCGGAATGGAAAGTATACGAGGCGTGCCCCCGCAAGGACGCGCTCGATATGCACGTACACAACGTGGCGCTAGACATGGGAGAGACGCGTTCGGAGCTGCGCGGATCGTTTTGCATACCATAGTTCAGCATTATAGAAGCAGCCCCTCCCCCCACATCTCTCGTTTTCAAAAAAAAAAAAAAAAGAGAGAGAAAAGATCATCCTCTCTTTTCAAGCCCGCAAGGCGCATGCTTTTGTGACATCAGTTCATTCTTTTTTTTTCTTTCTTCCCTTCTATACGATCATTTGAAAGAAAATCTGGCGCCGGCATTTTGTTCATGCAGTTGTTCAGCGGACTCGCGTAACATTGGCGCAGTTGCGGTTTGAAAACATACTTTACTCATTCTCATTTAAAAATTCCTTCAGTTACTTTTCTTTTTCTTCCCCTCTATATACATGGGCTACCGTATCTCGGCAAAGTGTCAGGTAAATGGTAACGTTTATTACTTCGTCTTTTTTTCTAAGGCTGTTACACAAGAATTTTCGCTTCCCTAGCCTGTGTTCTTTTTTCGTAAGTTCGCGAAGAGAAAAGTGAAAGATTTCATTTCCATTCATGCCATGTCTTGTAGCACCTTAGCGCGTTGTTCCAAAATTGAACGCCAGCGAATCTTTCCAAATATATGGAAACCTCACGAGGTCTCTCGCGAATGGGCCTTTTTAAGATCTGAACAGCGCCTCCGGAGGAGATTGCCAAAATCGAAACAGGGAGTCAGTGGCCTCCGAAGTTGACAGAATAAAATCTCGGGGGCCAGGTATTTTTCATGATAATTTGCAAATGTCGCCTGCGGGTGAGCCACAAAAGACAAAGCGCGCGTGACGTCACCACCGCTGCGAATGCGCAGGCTAGTCTCCTCAAAAAGGCCCCATCGTTTAAGACGATTGGAGGACCCACAGCCACCTTCTCCTCTTTCCTTCTCAGGTGATGCACTGATACTCCCGGCCGCCCTTTTACGAAATCTTCCTGCAACGCTGAAGTGGTTTTGCACGGCCTCCGGGATCGGAAAGCATTGCAAGCTTTCTGCACTTGACCTGGCTTTTACATGGCCTCCGTGATCACCTTACCTTTCAACGAACAACATCGTGAATGGCGTCATTATGTGACATCACATTACGCAACGTCACGATGACACCACTTATTTTGGCGACATGCAACGTCACAACGACGTCACACGGTGACGTACTCACGTGACAATTTTCGCCCCCCCCCCCCCCTCGTGTTGACGCCGTCGACGCTGACGGTCAATTTTCGCGCTTAATAAGGCATAACCTTAAAGGCTTTCATTTTAAAACATACAGTTTCCTAATAATATACTAGAGATAACTCTGGCGCTGGTGTCTATGGGAGCTGCAACGCACAGCGCTCCAGCGGGCGTGCATGGGTAGTACACGAGCTTGTCTAATCTTCGTACGTCTGGCTCCGTTTGTCTGTTTTGTCACGAAACAAAGGCTGTGTTCCAATTCTTACACAGCACGTAGACAGTCGACGCACACTGCTTAGAAGACACTACCGAGCCTATGCTATCCGATAACTGGAACACGTCTGGAGGCGCCACCTCACGTCGAGAAGCAAAATACAAAATAAACAAAACGTAGCAGTTTTATTTTCTGGCCTATTTCGTATTGAAATCTAAGAAAAAATAAATGAAGGTTACTCACATTGAGCTACTGGAGAAGCGTCTGCTTGTGTGCAGACGGCCATTCCGGCGAGATCCGATTTATCTGAGCGATTCGCTGAGCCTCCATCTTGTTTAGACAGCAAAGTTAAAGTAAACTCGCTTTAGCAAAGTATCCTGCATCGTATTTGTCTATACGATGCAGTCTTCTCGGAGCTGTCTATTTTGCCGGCTACGTGAGAATTGGAATGGAACTTAAGATGGCTGCCGTCCATTTAGCTGTCTGTTTAGCCGTCGACGGTGGGCATTGGAACACATTAAAAAATTAGCAAATGTTGAGCGGTCGTGCTTCACTACCTTAATCTTTTAGGCTTACCATTTAAAACCGGGTCACGAAGTTCAAAATCAGTTGTTTTTTTTTTCTTTCGAAACAAAACAGAAACACGGCGATAAGCGAAGCCACAAGTACGAAGACTAGGCAAATCCGTGTAATATACCCCATCATCCCCATGGTTGATCGATGTGTAGGGCTTAACGTCCCCAGGGAATTAGGACCACCTGGGGTTGTTTAACGTGCACCGAAATCTGAGCACACGGGCCTACAGCATTTGCCCCTCCATCGAAATTGCAGCCACCGCCATTCCCATGGTCGCTGAGCGATCCCGGCGCCAGAGTCCCCAATAGCTATTTTCGGAAACTCTATACTTAAAGGCTTTCACCTTAAAGGGGTACATGATGACGCAAACTTAAAAAAGAAAGAATAAGCAGAAAGCGGGAGCAGAAAGGTAGAGCGCTAGATGTACCCCTCTGACGCAATCAACTCGCCCAACAACAAGTTTCACTCAACTCGACGGTTACCACCTTGAAAAATAATAAGGCTTTCATCCTAATGAATGGTGCTAGCAAATTTGTGGCTTGAGAATTCCTTGTCGCAAGCGTTTCTTATTGCCCCAGGGAAGCCTGATGCACGAGCACTACATGGTTTGCGTATTCTAGCTAAATAATTTGGTATCGCCATATTTATATGAACGACTACCGATTTCGGTTGTAATATGGTCGGACGTCCCTAAAATTTTCGTTACGCCTCCCATACAGTGACGTCGGAGTAAGTAGCACTAGCGGTGGGTCTGGACCACGAAAATGAGCATTTAGGGGCACAATTAAAACACAGTGTAGACGTTCGCCGAGTCCAACACTTCGGTGGTCCAAGTATTCTTGCACACAAGGAAGCCCACAGCTACAGGCTTTTTATGGCTCCAAAATTAGTGGTACCACCCGTTTAATAAAATGGGCACCCCCACAAACGCGCAATCTTGAATAAGTGTCAAAATTGTAGCGCCATATTACGTTTATTATTGCGAATTCGCAACGCTAAGAATCCATAGTGCTGAATTACATCTTTACACTTTATTTCCCAGTTTCATGAATGAAAAAAGAAGAAGAAGGCAGTGCATGAGTTTCTTCCGCCAACCTTCTTTTACCTTGTGTGCTCCCTCAGAGATGAATCATTCCATTCAGTGTTTGTCTGCTTCCAGCTGTCGATTAACTGGCTTTCGCTGTTCAATCACATACGCTCCTGCTTACTTCAGATTGACTTTTTCCCCCGTAATTTTAACTTACAAATGCGCACTGACAACCATCACAGCCGGGACGGCGTAATGCTGCGATCACCTCGCAACAGTAAGTGCAGAAGAACTAGCAGAGATCCAGGAGTGACATAAAAATCACTATTCAGTTCAGGCGCAAATTCTTCTTGAAATATTTCGCACTACGCCTTCAAACGGCAAGAAAGAAGTTGGTCACAGTTTCGAATTCCGGACTACTCGTACGACCAGCTTGTAAGAATCGTGAGAAATCCATCTGAATTTTCTGGCTATAGTTTCGCGCTATAAAGCGGTGATGAAAGGATCGTTCTGCAGTTGAAATTCGGGTTCTTCGTTACGTGGTATTTGTAGTGAAAAGCGTAAGCAATAAAAAAAAAAAAAGACCCGAGGCACATCACAGGCGTAAGCGCACTCAATAATAAGACGCGAATTTTTTTCGCAAGACCCTCGCGAACCACCCATTTCACGCAGACTGAACTACCATATCTCTGAGCACCTGAAAAAACTGGCGCCTGCAAGTTATGCTACGATTTTTTTTATAAAGAAAATTCTTCACCGTAGACAGGGCCTGTGAGCGCCGTGGAGAAGCCTGAGAGACTCTTGCCGTGCGCAGCTGCTCACTTCTCTACACCCATTACACCCCCCGGCGGCAGGCAGGCGAGACACATCGGGCTCCGCCACTTTACGCCCTCGACTGAGCGACAGTGCACAACACAACCGCAGGTGTTCAGAAGCGATGATACCGAAACGAAGCGCGTACAACGATACACTGCCTAGCCAACCTTCAGCTGCTTATAGAACGCACTCTGCGCCATCATAATTGGCGCTGCGCGTGCGGCGAGGTGAACTCTTATTTCTTTCATCTAGGTTGAAGTCAATGGTACCCTTACAGAGACGTCCCTGGCGTAGTATCTCTTCAGCGAAGGTGGGCACATTGATTTTCGTGTATTCTGATACATAACGACTCTTCAGTCGTTAGACAAACATTAGAAAGAGAGAACACACTAAAGACACATTAAAAGCACAGTAAATCACATTAACACACATTAAAGGGAATTCGCACCACCTACGGTGACTTCATTCCTGCCTCTTAATCTTGACAATCTGGGTTGTTGACGTTTTTTTTTAGCCTAAAGCTCGGCGATCGCTGCTGTATAATCAATCTCTGTCAATCTGAGAAAGAGAGAGCCAAACTTTATCATGAGTCCTTGCTGAAGTCGAAGCCCAGCCCAAAGCTCACCAGCCCTCCATGATCACGTGACAAGTAGCACAGTAGCGACAAAGCTGCCTTTACGGCGCCCTCTGCTCGGTCGAAGTATCTTTGCAGCTGTTGTGCCACTTGTATAACGTAATCATATGAAGTGCGGTGGCAAGCTTTGGGCTGGGCGGAGCCTACGCGCTGCGACGTCACAAACGTCTCAGTGCGTCGGCGGCGCCTGTCACTGTTTACATACATAGAATATACGTAGATGGGTCTATAGAATATTTTACGAACGGGGCCACCATAGTGGACTGTTAAAACTTGCCGCTTCCCGTGCGTAACAACGAAACGAATGGTGGTGCGGTCGAGGCAAACGCACGTTATCAGTTGGGTTGGTGTACTCCAGGCACCGCGACCTTGATTATAGTTTCACGTCACGACCAACGCAAATATACGAAAAAATTCACAATACGGCGCACCAACTCAGCGAAAGCATCATCACTTGCATCAAGGGGGCAACTGAGAGCACATGAGTACGCGCACACAGTAGACTGCACATTCATGCGCTTCACGCCGACCGCTTCGTAAAACGGAAGGGTACATCGCGATGTGTATAGAGCGTCGGTGTGTTTCCCCGCTATACGGTCATGCGTCTTGGATTCAAAAGAGAGCCTTCCAAAGGACACGAACGCTCCAGTGCACGTCGATACATATTGGCGAGCATAAAATTGGCATCAGTATAGAGCAAACATTGCGAACATAGCTAATCGGAATGCACAGTCCGATTCCTCAACTAACGCGTCTATGCAAATTTATTCGGCACACGCACGCACACTGAGTCGAGTCAAGACCAGATCAAATAATACGCAAAAGCAAGCGCGTCTCGCCCATCCTATATCGACTTCGTTCGCGCCCCCGTCACTGCGAAGCCTTTTGAAAGATCTCATCAACACTCGAGTAGACGGCGACGTCCTACATTTCCGCCGTCTACCGGGGGAAAACAATCTACGTCGTACGACTTGATATACGTCGAAATAATAATAATAATAATAATAATAATAATAATAATAATAATAATAATAATAATAATAATAATAATAATAATAATAATAATAATAAGAAAAAGAAGAAAAGGAAAAAGAACAAGAAGAAGAAGAAGAAGAAGAAGAAGAAGAAGAAGAAGAAGAAGAAGAAGAAGAAGAAGAAGAAGAAGAAGAAGAAGAAGAAATTCCTACGATTAAAGAAATGTCGGTTTGAATGTAAATTCCAGCGCAACATAGAAAGCTTAAATCTGGCAGCCCGTTCCAACAGGGATTTTCACGGACAGCTTACGGCCCCCTAATGCGCGACGAAACTTCCACAAACCAGCTGACGCATTTGGCACTATGTCTGAGATGATGGTTTCAAAAGTAAGTATACTTGCGCATCGACATTACAAAGAATAAAAGAAAAAAAAGAAACAAAGGAACACGAGGAAAGCGGACGCGAGGTGCTTCGTGAGGGTCACACCGAGGAGGATGCCTTATAGAGGCGCGCAAATACGGCATCTAACTGTAAAGTTCCGACGAGAGTGGTGCACTCGGGAAAGGCACGCACGAGGGGCGGCGCGCGAGTTGAAATCGGTTTAGTGCCGCTCGGCGACGTGACTCGAGCGACCGCCGCGAGCCGGGGGTCGTCGCTGCATCTTCCTTCGCGTCGGGGAAAGAATGAAATGGCAGGCGCCCAGCAGTCTCCGAGGCACACACTGCAGGAACACACAGACGGGCGGACTATATATACACGCACGCACGCACGCGCTAAAACCACATAGAGATTCCCGAGGTTCCATTGACGCAGCATGCATCAAGGATCCGAGCGGCACCTACGAATTCCTCTCAGATTTCTTTGGAGGCTTTATTTTTTTTTTTTCGTTTTGAAGCTCACTTTAGGCTGTCGTGGTTCTTATGCGACGATACTTAGAGTGATCTTTCCGATTTTTAGAAGTTTTTTTCTTTGTCTCGCTCCTTCTCAGTATTTATTTGGTTTTGCGCATGAAGGGCTTTCAGGAGAAACGCGGCTGAATTTCGAGAGATGGGCAGGAAGGCAAATGGAAACGGACAAATCTGCAGGTTTTTTCTTTTTTCTCGCACGTCACTCTCCCCGCCCTCAAGGGCACACACACGGCGCTATAACTGGACACAACGATAGTTATAGCGCGAGAACAAAACGACGACACAGAAACAAAAAGGGGACGAAGGACACCTTGTCTCTGTGTCGTCGTTTTGTTCTCGCGCTATAACTATCGTCATGCCATAGCAACTAGCCCAAGCTGCCACACTTCTAACTGGACACAGCCTTGGCTACAGCTTCCCTTCCGCTTCGTTATTCTTTACAGTCTGTGTCCCACCACAACGCACGCAAAACGTTGGTGTATAGCGGAGCGTAAACGCTCCTTTCGTCACAACCCGATGTGGCTGCGAGACAACAACGATCACACAACAGAAGCAACACTACAGTTTCAGCAATTATGTACTCATTTAACATATATGATTCTTACTTGCACGGGAGAGATATCAACAGCACAACAAACGCGCGCACACAAGTAACGCTGAAACGAAACGTTGTCCATTACAGCGCTTACAATATAACATAACTGTTAAACATTGTTAAAAAATATATCTTATCTGGCATGAAAAAAAAACATCGTCATACTGAAAAAGTGCTCATAAACGTATATAAAACTGTACTTTATTCAAGATTACTCCTCATTTAGTTCGTTATAGCCAATAATTCGTTATATCAGTATACATGAAGCTTTGACTGCATACATTGCAGATTGGGCGTCGACATCCCCTGTATTCCACGCTAGTATATATAAGACGAGAGTATTGATTCTCTGGTTATTGTTGTCGCTGCTGTTAAAATCACACCTGTTGTTGTAGTGAGAAAAAAAAAGTGACAACAGCCGTTAATTTGCTGTAGTGCTCCGTGACGTGTACGCTAACTAGGCCAACGACGAAAACTCTTTCCGATCATGTCACACACGCAAATATTAAAGAACGGACTGAAGCGACGTCGATGCTAACACGAGTGACCATCTTAAATCGCAAGACGCTGCGCTATAGCGTGAGTGCCACGAGCATCGATGCGTGACGCCAGATTCATGCACCTCCCTTTCCCTTTCATTCACTGCACAAAAAAAGAAACCTTGCGCACGCGTCACAATCGCGTACACTGGGGGGTATCCAGCCGATCATTCTCCGAACTCAGAGGGGGTACGCTCGCTCACACCGGGCAATAGAGAGTTATAGTTTAGCGTTAGCGTGATAGCGTAGGTTAAGGGAATGGCGTTACCGTGCAGCAAACGTTCGTTGTGGGCAGCGTCTTATAGTTTAGCAAAATAGCGTTTACGTGGTTTACGTGCCCCCAGCTGTGATGGTGGCGCCACCTATTAGATGGTTAACAAGTTAAACAGTGAAAAGGAAAAGAAAACGAGTTCCGCCTATGCCACCGCGCGAAGTACTGTTAGAAGTTTATTTTGGTGATATTAAAAGTAAATAAATATGAACCACGCACCAAACGCGAAAACGTTGCCGATTTGTTTACATCGACCTTGTAGTTAGGCCTAGACGCGTTGGAAATGGGAAGCTATCTCAAAAACTACGCCAACTTATCCGTAATACTCGGTCATCGAAGCTAACTGAAGGCAGGCGAAGCCAGTTTGAACAGTATAGTTTGCTGCGAACAAGGTGAATCTTTCAACAACTACGCGAAAATCACTTCGAAGCGGGAGTCCGAGAGCGCCGCCATGTTTACGTACACTACGTGCACCTACGCTACCACGGTAACGTGAAATCTGAAAAATAGGAAGTTTTAGTTTGTACGTATACAGAATTCTTTACGTTACCGTGTTACCGGATACCGGATAGAATCTGCGCATGCGCGAGTCTTCACGGAACGTAAACCTTTACGTAACGTAAACTACTCGCCGGATAGGCTTTACGTTCACGGCCCGGAGCAAGCCACCGAGGCAAGACAAGCCGAAGCAGAAGCGCCAACGGGTGACCGCGCGTACGAGAAGCGGTACGGGTGACGTACGTATCTGCGCATGCGCACTTCGATTCCGGTATCACGGTACACCCGGTAACCCGGTAAGCCCGGTATACTATAACTCTCTATTATTCGGAACAGCTCGCGAGAGACGAACTCTTCACACACCCATTCGCCAACATCGCGCTGGCATCGCGGAGCGTCGGTGCCTGTCGAAGTAAGCCGTCCCGCGAAAGGCAACGAGCAATATATATAAGACAAAGTGGAGCAATATGCGAAGGGCCCGCGGATCATTTTCTGAGCACCCATTGCGGGCCGCAGCGGCTCTGTACAAACGGAGATCCTCCCCAGCAACACTCATCTCGTTAACCGTATATACTGCGGAGTGCGTATGCTAGCTGTAACGCCGTAAACGGAGAAAAAAAAAAGAAAACAAAAACGAAAAGGAAGGGTGGGAAGAGAGACAAGCGCGAATACGGAAAGAAGAGAAAGAAAGAAAAAACAATCGACCGCAACAACTCAGTGGTGCCGCTCTCTCTTTTCTGCCTCGACCCAAGCGCCATTCGGCGAGGCAATGAAACTTTTAAGAGCTGCCGGCGCGCTATGCGAGGAGCAGAGAGAAAATGACGTCTCAGCCCGGGCCGCCGAAAAGGAAGCACAGATGCGCGCCGCTAGAGCGATAACCGCGAGCTTCGCCTCGCAGTAAAACTGTGCAGCGCGGTAAAAACTGCAGCTGCCACGTTGAACGACCTTTCTCTCTCTCTCTCTCTCTCTCTTTACATTTCCGCATACGCGAAGAAATATTTCGCGGAGCATCAGAACTCCAAATGGTTGCATGAAGATGAGCAGGAGTTGTTGATGCAGAAAGGCACAAATTAACTAGACTTCACGTCGGTTAAACTGCTTAGTAACACGTGCACTTCAAGCTATTGCGACTCAGTCAACGTTCGAGAAGATTGTTTTGAGAACTTTCACCGGAAATCAACACACGGGTTAGCAGCTAAAACGCGCCCACAATAAGTACTCAGGATGATTTTATTTCTCAATAAGCGAATCAAGTAAAACTATGCATAGTGAAAATGCATACTCAAGTATAACCAACGGCAACGATAAAGTTTGGCAAAATATGCAGACAACATCGCAAGGTACGCACGGCGTCGAAGCGAGCGGAGCTGATATTCTTATCACCACCACCCACTCACCCATCCCCTTACCCCCAAAACACGGACGCCTATTAGGTAGCCATTCAATTCATTATGGGGTATTACGCGGAAAACCCGCGATACTATTGTGAAGGACTTCGTCGTGTCGAGCTCCAGAAATTTGGCCCATTTGGTGTTCTAGTGTGGATCAACATCGAACCATACACGGGCCTCTATAGACTTAGTTTCCATCAAAATGCAAC
>NC_134701.1:266854253-267109253 GCF_043290135.1 Rhipicephalus microplus | reverse complement strand
CCGCTGCCGGCAACGGTTTTATGTTTACCCGCCCAGGTTGGCGTATATGGTCGTTTCGGTGCTCGACTGCTCCCCCGAAGGTCGTGCGTTGGAATCCCAGCCGCGGCTGCCACATTTCGATGGAGGCGAAGTGCCGGAGGCCTATCAATTGCGCCGGCGCACGTTTAAGGAGCGCAGGCGGACGCAACGTCCGAGACCCTCCACTACAAAGTCCTTAATAATCATATCATGGTCGATCGGGACGTCATACTCCAACAACTATAACGTCTTTCACGTTAAACGCGCATTTACCAATGCTCGTCACACCATCGTGATAACCCTTTAGCAAGATCGCAGTACTACGACGTACATTTAACTGATAAACGAGGAAAATATATTAAGAAAACGGTCCGTCAATACACAGCAACTATCGCAAGGGGCGCGCTTGCTTTCGCACAAAACTCGCGCGCAAATCGCCGCATTAACGCAGCTCTTTGGTATGCTGCAACAGCAGCTATATTCATTTTTGTAAACGCGCGCTCCCATTAGTCGCGCATCGCTTGCCTTCCCGGCTCGCCGTTCTGCGCGCGCGCGTACACGACGACAGCAGAAAAGTCGGAAGTGGCTTCGTAATTACACCGGCGACCCCACAGCGCGGACCACGAGTGTCACCGGGCCTCCTAAATGAGCTTAGCCCGCTCGCCAGTATAACCGAGCCCTTTCGATAGGCAGCGAGAGCACGCAACAAGCTATTCGGGACCGGACTTCGCTATAACGAGCGGACGATGTAGTTAGTTCATGTAGCAATATTTCACACGGCGAGCAAGGACCGCCAATCTTTTATGTCCTTTACGCCCGAAAAGGAAACGGTCAGCCGCTTCGCGAGACCAGTTATGAGAGCCACATATATATATATATATATATATATATATATATATATATATATATATATATATATATATATATATATATATATATATATATATATATACCCGCCGGAATGACAGACGAAACTCGCCAAACGGCCGTGAAATTGGGAGCAGTCCGCACGCTTAATAAGGTTCCGTTGAGATGGAAATATTCCGTCTGCGTTGTCAACGCGAGCATGTTAGATGTATATCGCCACAGGGCTATATAAATTCGCACGTTCGCTCGTCCGGATAATTGCGTAAACAGAGCAGTCGCTCCGATTCGCGAGATAACTATATACTTTCAGAAATGACGGGAAAGTCGGCAATGCCCGACGCGATAAAGCGAGGCAGCACAGTGGCAGTTACAGATAATTCGGAAGCTATCAACCGGCAGAATTGATTGGATTTGCAGCGGCGGCGCGTGCGTAGCTTCGAGGTTGCGGGTTCGATTCTGGCCGCACATTGAGAAAGGTGAAATTCGAGTGCGTGTGTGTGGGGAGGGGGAAAGAAGATGAATGATAGCCTGTTATGGTTTTGTTTCACGCTAGTTAAGCACTCGTAGGTATACGAAACTGAACTGGAGTTCCTCTCTATATAGCATACTTAAAACCTCAGACCCCATGCAGCTTTCCATAACGCAGTATGCAACAAGTTGATTAATATTACAGCAACCATTAACGGAGCCAAATGTACTTATGTAGCGGTGCAATTGTACATCAACGAGACAGATGTTCAGACACGCGCGCCCCCACAAGCACGATAGTAACAAGACACCTATCTTTGTCTTCCATTGTATCTATCTCCAAACTGCCACAAGTTCTGAGTATGAGGCATCGCCAGTAATGGGTCTGGCGGTCCGCGGTTACTGCACTCTTGAGCGTGAGTCAATTATCGCTCGACAGAGCGGGACAAAGACACACGAGCTGCCGTGTGTCGCAATAACAACGCCCGGTGTCTTGTCTGTTTCAGTTAGGCGCCGACAAGCAGGAGAAAAGTCATGCGAGATATAGGGAACGCCTGCGACGACGACGACCAGTACACGGGGTCTTTCACATTCACCCCTCGTTCATACAGACACAGATGACCGCACGCTTCCAAGAAGCGCCAATGAACGACGACAGCGACGACACGAGCCGAGTATATATGGCACGAGAAGGAAACGGTCGCTCGACAAGCGATGTGACCCGACACTTTCATCCCCCACCCCTCTCTCCTTTCGGCGAAAACCACGCTTCGAGTGTGGCCGGATGAAATCATTCCTGTGGCGCGCTCTAGCAGATCACAACCCGGGGAGCGCAAAACACCGCAACGGGGAATACAAACACACGCGCGAGATCCGCGTATTAGAGAGAGAGAGAGAGGAAAGGAGTGGGTCGGTTTGCGGACGCCGGGCCTATAGGCAGTTCGGCTGATCGAATCAGCGCCGCGGTCCATCGGGACGAGCGGTGCGACATAATGAGTGTTGCGCCCGTCCGACAACATCGATCTCACCCTGCGTCCAGCCGAAGCCGAAGCCGTGTGTGTGTGTGTGTGTGTGTGTGTGTGTGTGTGTGTGTGTGTGTGTGTGTGTGTGTGTGTGTGTGTGTGTGTGTGTGTGTGTGTGCGCGTGTGTGTGTGTGTGTGTGTGTGTGTGTGTGCGTGTGTGTGTGTGTGTGTGTGTGTGCGCGTGTGTGTGTGTGTGTGCTTGTGTGCGTGCGTGTGTGTGTGTGTGTACACGCGCTGCCATGGCAGAAACAAGACGCGTCCGTCTCTTACCAAGTGCGTAAGCGCACGCACGCACGCGTAAATACGTAAACCCTCCGCAGTATAGCGTATTACTCAGCCCACAGAGTCGATCACGACATTTTCTTCGGCGGTTGCCCCCACCTCCTGCTCGGCGTGTGCATGGTCGACCACGTTGCCGTGCGCGCTCCGGCGAGCAGCGACCGATTTCACTGATGGATGGATGGATGGACGAGCGCCCGGACGCGCGCGCGGTGTACAGCAGGTACGCGCAGTGGCCTGCAAGAAGTGTAGTACGGTCGCCTCCACATATTGGCAAGTGAAGCTATGGACGCAATGTCTTAACGTATACTTGCATTTCGACATGGCGGCTCGAGTGACCGCAGATAACCACGTCGTGGACCACGCTTCAATCTGGCAGACGCCACTGGAACGTTTTTGGCCTATGTGTTTTTATATCGAAAAAAAGTTTTGCGCAAATTACACTGATAAACCTGACCTTACAAACTTCTCGTCCTATAATAATAATGGTACTCCAAGATGGCGATCTCAGTGACGTCAGTGCAAGCCATCTAAATACAGGACAGCGTCCCCACTGGCCACCGGTTCCATTCGTCACTTTGCAACACGAGGAGTGTGTTTTATAAGTAGAACACACACACGTACTAACAGATATGCTGCCTGCCAAGGACACCAAGGCCGCGTTCACACTGAGCATTCCGGCCGCCGAAAGTGCTCAGAATCCGGTTCGGCGGCGGCGAGATCCGCCGAAAGGGCCCTCTCCACGCCGATCGCTCTCGGACCGATTTTTGCGGCGTCTGCCGCCGAATCGGTCACCGCGGACCAATAGGAGCGCTAGTCAAGGAATTTCGAAAAATGGCGGCCAAGCCCTACTCACTTGTTACGCCGCGGTGCACGTAACTGAATGTTGAAACCAATGGGAGTTTAACCTACTCTGTGCCTACTTCTTGTTCGTATTTCGTGGAAGAGGTGACCGAGCTTGCTGTTGGCGTGACCGAGCTTGTTGCGGTGTTGCAGAGCAAAACGAACCCGTTAACGCCGCTGGCGTCGGTGGTTTTTTCTGCTCTTCGTGCATTACAAGACAGCCACTTGCCAGCAAAGTAAGCAGTACTGTCTTTTCTTGCTTTCTGCGTACGAGAATTGTCGAAGTATACGCCACCGGATATCGTAGTGGCGTTTGCGAACCGCGACAACAACCGGGTGACCGCGTCCATCCCGCGTTCGCCCCGCGGTAGATGGCATATTCGGCGGCGCGGGGCGCGTCCAGTGCGAACGACGCTGTGTTTCGGCAGCAGGGGAATTTCGGTCGCTGTAGAAAGCGGATGTTTCAGTGTGAACTAGGCATAAAACTTGCCCAACCACCTCCAACGATACTCTGCGCAGTCACGACTCACGTGTGAAAGTGTAAAGGTGCTCTGCGAGCACACACCGAATACTGTCAAAGTGTGGCAGGCACAAAAGCCCCACGAATCTCCCCAACGCCTCCTCGCTTGGTCTCGCCTGCAGCGTCAGTACCAATGTAGCATATTGTATAGCGTTACAAAATAAGCGTAACAGTGTAACAACTTTTACTACGGTGAGCAAAGATAGTGAAATCGACGAACGCTAAATTACAGGGCAGAGAAAGAGGGTTTCGAAACTGTTCACGGTGTCGGACGAAGCAATACAGATAGGTGCGTCGATATTCCGTGGACATATTGATCCCGCAATTCCCCGCACCGAGTCTACACGCGAGAAGTTAGTTGTCAAACACGCCTTTCGCTCCAGCATTGACAGAATCATATTGTTGCGAACTGAACTCTCCTACTTCTACGTCCCCCCCTTTCCCCCCTTCGTGTTTCTGTCGATGGCTGAAGCGATAGCCATTTCCGCCCCCCCTTTCCCCCTCTCCCTGCTTCGTAGATGAAGCTACAAAAGAAGCTTGCGCGAAACAATAAACGTTCACTCGTTGCCCTAGTCTGCGGTTGTCTGCGTATGCTTGCCGTGGCTGCCCGGCTAGCTATGTAACAGTGGCGACGAAGTCGGTTTTCGCTACCCACGGTACCTGACGGACTACGAGTCCTGGCGTCAGACGAACGAGGACCGACCACGATGGCCTCCCTGCAGTTGCCGGATTACGACGAAACGAAAGATAAGTGGAAGCCTTACCTCGTCAGAGCAGAAGCGTATTTCGAGGCGAACAGTGTAACGGACCCGGCTAAGAAGCGAGCACTACTAGTTTCGGCGTTGTCTAGTAAGACGGTCGAGGTGCTAGCCGGCAGAGTAGCCCCGCGTGCACCAAATGAACTGACATACAAGGAAGTCGTTCAGAGCTTGAATGAGTATTATGACCCTAAGAAGCACGAGATAACGGAAAGCTACAAGTTCTTCAATCGCTCACAACTTCCAGGCGAAAGCGTTAGCGCATTTCTCGTTGCTATTCGCCGAATAGCAGACAACTGCAATTTCGGCACGTCTCTTGACCGCATGCTTCGGGATCGCATTGTCTGCGGCGTACGCTCCGTGGCACTGAGGAAACAGATGTTGGCAAAAAAGGATTTAACGCTAGAAGAAGCCGAAGCATTGGCACTGTCTGTCGAAGCAGCTGAAAATGGTGCCGAAAGCATGACCTCAGAAGCTACGCCCTTGCTTAAGCTACGCGCGTCCGAGGCCAACACTGTTAAAACATCTCCGACTCGGCACGCGGCACAGCATTGTGATAGATGCGGAAGCAGCAAACACGACGGCAACAGCTGTCGTTGGATTAGAGCAAGGTGTTATCGCTGCGGACGTCATGGGCATCTCGCAAAGATGTGCCGCACAACCGCCAGTAAGAGCCGCGTCGCAACGCATGCAGTGGAGGGAAGAGCTTTGACTCTCGAAGAAGCCGTAACTGAAGACGACGATAAGGACGAGACACATATATGGACCTTACTTTCTGCACGAAAAAGCCGCCTCGAGCCGCCGATAAGGCGCAGTTTTTCATGGAATGGCGTACAACTTACAATGGAAGTAGATACTGGCTCGCCTGTCTGCGTAATTTCCAAAAACGTGTTTGACAAGCATCGCGAACAGTGGCCAGCGCTTAAACCTTCTCAGGTGAAGTTGTCATGCTACGTTGGACCACTCCCAGTGATGGGGGAATTGCAACTTTGTGTGCAATACAGGGCCGTCTCAGTTTACTGCCGTCTTATTGTACTGAACTGCTCGGGACCTAACCTGTGTGGCCGGGATCTGATTTCCTTGCTCCACAGAGCGGGGGTTCCAGTTTTGCAGCCGTCGGCACAAGACTTGCTACACTCAACGCCAGAACCCGCTGGGGCAGTTCACAACATTGTCGACGACTACCACGACGTCTTCTCCAAGGATCTTGGCCTGATCAAGGGGCCTCCAGCCACATTGCAGCTGAAAGAGGGAGCGGTGCCGAAATTCTGTAAGGCAAGATCCATACCTTACGCTCTAAGGGACAGGGTGACGCAAGAACTGGACAGGCTGGTAGCCATCGGTGTACTTTCACCAGTCCAACATTCCGATTGGGCCACTCCCATCGTGCCGGTACTTAAGAAAGACGGAACTGTTAGAATTTGTGGTGACTTCAAAGCCACCCTAAATCCAGCCTGTACAGTTGAGCAGTACCCTCTCCCAGTGATTGAAGACATGTTTGCATCTCTAAACGGCGGGGAGTATTTTAGCATTCTTGATTTGCGAGATGCCTATAATCAAGTTCCTTTGGATGAAGCCGCAAGGAAGCTCTGCGTCATTAACACGCACAGAGGCTTGTTTTCGTATAATAGGCTTCCCTTCGGAATATCCTCTGCTCCGGCTATTTTTCAAAGAAAAATGGATGCAATACTGTCAGGTTTGCCAGGGGTTCAGGCTTACCTTGATGATGTACTGGTTTCGGAGGCTCGTGGCGATGGGAGTGAACGCCTGAAGAGTGTGTTGCAACGGTTCCGTGAACACGGAGTTAAGCTAAGGTCTGATAAGTGCAGCTTTAGACAGCCTTCTGTCACATATCTCGGCCATCGGATAGACAGAGAGGGTTTTCATCCCACAGAGAAAAATTTGGAAGCGATCGCTCAGGCACCTCGCCCACAGAACGTGGCGGAGCTGCGTTCCTTTTTAGGAATGCTGACGTTTTATGCCAAATTTCTTCCAAATATGTCCACTCTACTTTCTCCGCTCAACAAACTTTTGGAGAAGGGCACAGTATGGCAGTGGGGGCGGCAACAAGAAGCTGCCTTTGAGAAAGCAAAAGACAGCCTAATGCAAGCTCAGGTTCTTGTTCAATTTGACCCGTTGAAAGAGTTGAAGCTCGAATGTGATGCTTCCCCTTACGGTGTGGGCGCGGCGCTTTTTCACACGAGTAACGGCATGCCAAAACCCATTGGGTTCCGGTCCCGTACACTGACGGCCGCCGAGAAAAATTACTCTCAGCTGGAAAGAGAGGCCCTGGCTTTAGTGTTTGGCGTCACTAAGTTTCGTGATTACCTTTTAGGTCGCCAATTCACTCTCGTGACGGACCACCAGCCCCTCTTGAGCTTGTTGCAATCCGACCGCCCGACGCCACCCCTGGCTGCAGCACGTATCCAGCGCTGGGCACTGTACTTGGGTGGCTACCGCTACAAGCTGCAATACACGCCGGGAAAACAGTTGCTCAACGCGGACGCCCTGAGCAGGCTGCCACTGCGGTCTACGGAGGCTGATGACGTGGGTGAGCCACCGGAATATGTCCTCGCTCTGGATAATTTTGACGATGGCGTTATCACAACACGGGAGCTACAGCAGCTATCGGCCACAGACCCCGCAGTAACGGCGGTAAAGAATTGTATATTACATGGCTGGCCCAAAAGTGCAAAACAGCTGGAGGAAACGATGCGGCCGTTTTTCGACCGCAAACTAGAACTGTCCGTAGCCCATGGTCTAGTGTATTGGGGGCATCGCGTAGTGATACCGGAAAAAGCGCGGGACCGTCTTTTGAAACTGTTGCACGAGACCCACCAAGGCTCGTCAGGAATGAAAGCAGTGGCAAGGTCAAAATTTTGGTGGCCCCGACTAGACCGCGATATTGAAGCGCTTTCAGCCGGCTGCACGAACTGTGCCCAAAACATGCCAATGCCGGCAGCGGCACCACCAGTAAACTGGCCGAAAACCAATGAAAAATGGTCGCGGCTACATGTCGATTTTGCCGGACCCATAGCAGGCAAGATGATTCTAGTTGCAGTAGATGCCCATACCAAGTGGATAGAAGCCGTGCCAGTAAAGCATGCCACCACAACAAGCACAATCACCTGTCTGCGCGCCATGTTCAGTCGATTCGGCGTCCCGCGAACCATTGTTTCGGATAATGGGACACAGTTTTCTAGCCAGGATTTTGCTACGTTCGTGGCAAAGAACAACATAATGCATCTGAAAACGGCGCCCTTTCATCCACAGTCTAATGGAGCGGCAGAACGAGCAGTGCGTACAATAAAGGATGGACTTCGGAAGATGAGGGAGGGTAATTTGGAGGACAACCTTGTGCGGCTCCTGTTCAACTACAGGAGAACACCACAGAAGACGGGAAAATCTCCGTCAGAATTGCTGCTAGGGTTCCAGTTACGTTCACGATTGGATGCGTGTTTTCCCTCAACTGTTGCAGACTCGCCGCCGGCATCAGATGACTGGGTGGTCCCCATAGAAAGCAACGTGTACGTGCGGAACTACGGTGTCGGAGAAAAGTGGACACCAGGGCGTGTGCAGTCCACTGCAGGATCCCGAATGGTGACCGTCCAAACTCCTCATTCTGTAGTCAGACGCCACGTTGACCAAGTGCGCCCTCGACAAGCATCGCAGTCCCCATCGCCGGGCTCTGCATCCTTATCAGAGTCTAATATGTCCATGCTGCCGAAACGATCGCCGGGGCCCTCAACTACAAGCTCCACCGTGCTGCCTCCAGAAGCGCTCACTACCGCAAGCCCCCACGACCATCCAGTGCCAACCATGCCACAGGCCGGTCCTACACAAGCGGCGACCCCAAGCGCGGAACCAGTGCTTCGGCGTTCTACCAGACAACGCAAGCCAGTACAACGGTTCCATTTTTAAGAAGAGAGAAGTGTTGCGAACTGAACTCTCCTACTTCTACGTCCCCCCCTTTCCCCCCTTCGTGTTTCTGTCGATGGCTGAAGCGATAGCCATTTCCGCCCCCCCCTTTCCCCCTCTCCCTGCTTCGTAGATGAAGCTACAAAAGAAGCTTGCGCGAAACAATAAACGTTCACTCGTTGCCCTAGTCTGCGGTTGTCTGCGTATGCTTGCCGTGGCTGCCCGGCTAGCTATGTAACACATATCGTCCGCAATGATGAGAGCATCCAAAACTATTAACGTTTTGATATCGGCAAATAATGAATACACGCGTACCGCACACAACTGCTCTCAATGCCACGTTATCTCAAGAAAAAATAAAAAAAAATTGCTTACGTATATAGACAACGAGATTATTTTCTCCGTAGCTGGGCTAGTCTCTCGTTCCTTTTTGTTTGTTTTTTCCCGAAAAGTGGGCAAACTTCTAAAGGCAAGACATACCCCGGAAAGCCTGTAGTGATGGCAGTTCTAGCCTAACCATGTAACCAGAATACATTCGAGTGGAACCAAAATCGTGACCAAGACAAATATGTACAATGTTACCGACGGTAGTTATGCTGCACTTGGAAAGTCAGATATGCTGTATGGTATACCAAACAGCATATATGCATACGTACACGTAGAAGCAACAGACATAAATATTGCATGTACCAACCTGGAAGCTAAGGAATGATTTGGTCAACGGGAAGGACAAGCTGCCGAGCAGAAAATTTCCCTGGTCTTGTATACACAGGCTGCCATGATTGTGACAGCTATCTATGAAACCGGTGATTTCAAGAAAAGAGTTATACAACACGAACATGACGGCACCAACAGGAGCCTGCATCAAGCCTGCACCTGGAATCTCTGCACATATGCTGAACAGGAGTGGTGGAACGCTTGCGACAATGTACTCTTGGTGCTTACGTCAGTACTCAGGCGTACTTAAATACGATGTGCCTTTATTATGACCTTCATTATGAACAAGGCTCCCATATCGGCTGCCAAACGTATGTAAATATTGTGTTGTTTTTTTTTAGGGGGAGGGGGTCGGTATACCCCTCTGAGGGCTCCTTTGTGCACGCGTGTAGTTATATACATGTGCACATTGTAACTGTACACACCCCAAACAATTTCAAACGGTGAATCTTCGCTTTAACCCGACTAAGTAAGAAAAAAAAACTCAAACAAAACGCAGCCTCCTCCATATTACGTCGATAAGCCGAGCCGAGCACAGGCGTCGGTGCGATCAACTTAATATCTATCCTAGAGGAGCCCGAGTCGATGGAGTCGTTGCATGCGACAGAGTCAGGCCTATAGATCACTATAAGAGGAAGCACAGGTGGTTGGGTTTCTGCCGGAACCGGGGAGAAGATTATATCCAGTATTTTAGAAAGAGACTGAAGTCGGAAGACGCGCGCACGGTGCTCCATGCAGCGTTGCGACATATAAATTATAATCCAGCGGCCGAAATTTTCAAATCCCGCTTATTCAGCAGAATGCGACTATACAAGGCAGAGCAGTCGCATAATCCGTTCCTGCGAGGGCAGAATAAGTACGCACGCGTCTGCGATGCATTTTGTCGGGCGAGTATACACACCGAGCCGTTCATCAGTTAAGCCCCTCTTAAGTATCTGCATTCGCAGTTCCTTCTTTTCCCCAAATAAGCTTCCCACTTCCAACAGGACAACAGCGAGTCCGTTGCGAACGGCAGTGTGGCAGGGCTAAAGTTGTCTTAATTAGCGATGCGAAGTGAACAAAAAACAACAAAACTATAGTGGGTGGAAACAACGTACTATATATATCATCAAATTTTATATCATTTGGGAACTGGAACGCCTTATTAACGTATGTTTCCCAGACTTTCCACAGCCCAACGCATACGCTTCGCTTTGTAACCATTTCATGGAGTTTTGCATTTTGCATAGACAGCGCAACGAACGACTAAGTGGGGGCAAGGAACTTGAACGAAAGAACCCCGTGTCACCTCTGGCACAGAAGTACGTTTAAGCAACTTTTGCTAAGAGCAGAGTTTTTACACCCAGATGAGTCGTCGCGTAATTGAAGGCGTGAGACTGACTTTAACCGTTTCCTGCTGCTCAATGTGCCCCGAAAGAGCGACGGACTGAAACTGACCTGTCACCGCTTTTGCTAATCATTGCTAACGAATGAGAAGGAGGGGGAACTATTTCACACCCTTTTGTCGGCAGCGCGGCTCAGCGTATACGGAGGCGGAATGGGCTGTGAAGACGGGAAGTGTGAAGAGGAGAGAGAAAAAAAATTACACGATCTCTACCTAAAGGGAACCATGAGGGGGTGCAAGCCAGCATTGGGGGTGCAACACCAAGTTTCCGTTTACGTTTACTCGGTGTTTCCGTAAGTGTCTGCGGTTTGATAAAGCGTTTGTGTTATCCGATTACGTTTTGTTTGTGCACTGTCGAGGAAGTCCTTCCTGCTCCAATCGTGCGGTCGATCCATCGGTTTCCGGTCGCTGCAGTTGTCTCGAAAGCTTCGCTATACCCTCACCGCCGACTCGCGTTCATCTCTTCGTAGAGGGGGTGCGGTGCGACGCCGACGCTATAGGCTTCGACATCGGCGTTCCGGACCTCGGGGTTTACAGCTCGACGTCGACGCTTAGCTTGAGCTTGCCTAGCCCGGAGTTCGGGGATCACCTTGCCTGCGCAGGCGTTTGCGCTCGGCATCACGAGTCCTGAGCTCCTGCTGCTCCGCTATAATCTCGATCTCGGCAGAGGTTGGAGTGCTGCTGCAAATGGATTTCTTATAAAAAAAAGAAGTCTTCGTCAGTTTTTTTTCTCTCTTCCTCATCTTCTTTCTTCTTTCTGCTCTCTAATCTTTGTTTCCTCTGTTTCTTCCCTCCTCCCGAAAGAGTGAGCATGCAGGCATTGTGCCCCTCCAGGTGGCAGTTGCCAGCTTGCTCTCTCCCTCTTTCCTCTGTGCCATCGCGTATCTGTGTATGCAAACCAAATAATAATAATGTGTGGTTCTTAAAGGGAAAAGAAGAAAAAAGTGAGCCCCGTAACTCTCTGCTTTTGGTGCGACACCTCAGCAGTAGCTCACAAGGAATGGGGTAAAAAGGGAGTAAAAGAATAGGATTAAAAGGTATATATAGGGAGAGAGAGGAAAGAGAGAGCGAGGCGCAGGGACAGCGGGCGACGGAAGTAAAGAGAAGATAGGAAAGATGGACACGGTCGCGGGAGTCCGAGGACGGGGCACCACTCGACGAGTACTCTTGTCGACGTCAGGAGATGGCGTAGGGGTAATCCAGTCGTCAGAGCTACGCTGTCGTCGCCGTCAGGAGATGGCGTAGGACCAGCTCAATCGGCCAAAGCTGCACTTGTCGTCGGAGATCGCGAGGGCACAACCAGTCGGCACGGAATCCAGCGAGCGAGACGCAAACGACGTCAACGTTGACGTTACAACTAATCTGAACGGGAGCGAAGCGAGAATGACTGAACGCGACCCAGCGCTTATTGAAGCATATACCCGTAGTCACTATGCAAGCGGTTCGCCTCAAAGGACGCTGAAAAGGCCAAAAGGGTAAACAGTGAAGAGCTTGCTGGTTCAGCGCTCAGCGCCTTAGTGCGTCACAGGCGTTACATTAAGAATATAAGAGTATACGAGTTTCCCCAAAATTTACACTTGCTGAAGAACTTACTTACCCGCTGCATCTAAGCTTATCGACAAGCACGACAAACAACAGGTGTAATGAAGATAGAAGCAGAAAGTGTTCGAACCAACGCGCTTTGTATAGAAGAGTGAATATGAAGGCGCACAGTGTCTTCGCAGAGCCTTATAGCAGTTATACCTGAACATTTCCGATACACAGCTGACCCTAAACAAGGATTTTAAATTTCGTGCATGAAAAAAAAATTTTTTTTTCGAAAAATTGGGCCGTAAGCGCAGAGCGCATGCGAGGGGCTCGCGCTTTAGTGTGCGTTGTCACTCACTATACTTGTTTTCAAAAAAAGTGTGAAAATATGCACAGAGAGACACCCTTTCCACAGTGCAAAGAAACCAAAAAGGTATTTTTTATTTCAAGTTTAGCCCTAACTTGTGCCGGTATTTTTTTTATTGCGGTCGATGTTTCTTCTTTAGCAACGCCGCTACGCCATCAAAACCACAACCTACACGTTCGGACGATCTCATCTATAGGAGCCAGTGTATCAACGAACAGACCCGCAGTAATGCTGGCTGTCTAATTACGTGAACAATAATAACCGGTATGATTTTACCTCCCAAAACCATGATACGATTGGGAAGGACGCCGTATATAGTAGAGGGCTCCGGAAATTTAGACCATCTGGGGCTCTTCAACATGCAACTCAATTTTAATACACATGCCTCATGCTATTCACTTTAATCGAAATGCGGCCACGGCGGTAGGGATTCGATCTCACAACCGTCGCGTCAGCAGGCAGAGAGAGGCAACCACTTAATAGCGCTATATATCTTCGGAGCGCCCGCTGTCGGCCACCACCTGAAGAAGAAACCAAACAGGTTTCGAGCATATAGATAGAGAGAGAGAGAGAGAGAGAGAGAGAGAGATAGATAGATAGATAGATAGATAGATAGATAGATAGATAGATAGATAGATAGATAGATAGATAGATAGATAGATAGATAGATAGATAGATAGATAGATAGATAGATAGATAGATAGATAGATAGATAGATAGATAGATAGATAGATAGATAGATAGAGAGAAAGAGAGAGAGATAAAATGCTTTTAAAAACTTCAACGTGGTTGGAAAACATTTTTATTCTTATATTTTAACACAGCCAGACAGATTTCTGTCAAACATGCCTACCTTTGAACTGTAGTCACTGCACCACCGTAGCGGGTGTATTATTACGCCTATTAAGTAAACAGTGTTTTTATTATGTTGTTCATAAGAGTGAACCACTCTGTGATGCTTTGCTGTTTGTCCAGACCACAGAGTTTCCTAAATATACACCAGAGGGAACTCTGGCGCTAGTGTCTATGGGAGCTGCAACGCACGACGCTTCAGCGAGCATGGAAATGATGGGGGTAGTACACGTATTTGTCTAATCTTCGTACTTCTGGCCTGCTTCTGGCTGCGTGTGTGGCTTGGAGCTGTTTTCTCACGAAACAAAAATCAACAAATGTTCAGCGGTTGCGCTTCACCACCTTATTCATTTAGGCTTACCGCTTCGAATCAGGTCACAAATTGAAAAGGATTCGTTCTTTCTTTCAAACCGAAACCAGATAATAAACGAAGCCGCAAGTGCGATTCATCGCCCGCAAGTACTAGGCAAATCTGTGTACTGCCCATGATTCTCATGGTCGCTGAACGATCGCAGCACCAGAGTCCCATCTAGTTAATTTTAGGAAACTTCATGGTCCAGACTGTTCACGGTTTCTTTCTGCGTAAAGTTGGCGCACAGGCACATTTGTAACGCATATGTTTCACGTACTTTTTTTTTTTTTCGTGTAGAAGACTCGCATGCAGATTGTTCCAAAGTGTTCGCCATCTATAGTGAAAAGGAAAGCAGCGAAAAGGAAAAAAAAGGGGAGATAGAGAGGAAGAAAAAGGGCAAAAAACTACAATATACGAAGAGCCGGAAAAACAAGTACCACCACACAGCGCAGCTACCGGTTGATCTAGCACTCCGGATAACAAGATTAGGGAACGCCGTAGCACTCATCCGAATTCGGCACGTGTAGCATGTGAACTCCTTCCCAAATCAGAAAAAAAAAAGAACCCTGCTGGGAGGGCGTTGTACAGCAAGCCGTCAGATGTTCATTACTTCGGACTAAAAACTGCATCGCCTCATTACGGCTGAAATACGAGAACGGTCAGTGAGAGCAGAAACTAAAGAAAGAACAAAAATATCGTAATAAAAATTTAACAAAAACGAAACAAAACGAAGAGCAGGAAGTGAAAAAAAAAATTAAGCCTCGTCTTCTTCCACGACGAAGGCATTTGAGCAGCTTCAGAGAATTGGGTCGTTCCTTAATCACGTTAGCACTTTGACGATTACGCGTGTACAGCTGCTTACCACCATAAGCTCAAGAAATCAAATCTATAGGCTTCAGCTGTCACGTGAGATGAAAAAACAAAAGTGAAGCACGAGCTTGAACCACTCCCGGAATCGCTTCTATTTTGTTAATTATTCGAAGCGAAAGTTCAATCAATGCTTCATTTAGCGTCATTTCTTCCTCCGTGGATTCCGGAATTCCTCCCGTAAACTATGATATAAACTGTTTTAAATTTTCCCTAAACGTGAGCGTGTTAACACTGTAGACCCACAGTCACAACGTCAAGATTGATTGATTGGTAGGGTTTGACGTCCCAAAACCACCATATGATTATCAGAGACACCACAGTGGAGGGCTCCGGAAATTTCGACCACCTGGGGTTCTTTAACGTGCACCCAAATCTGAGCACACGGGCCTACGATATTTCCGCCTCCATCGGAAATGCAGCCGCCGCAGCCGGGATTCGATCCCGCGACCTGCGGGTCAGCAGCCGAGTACCTTAGCCACTAGACCGCCACGGCGGGGCGTCACAACATCAAAAATACGAGTGTTTAGGACCACTACGAACGCAGCCTGAAGACGACATTTTCGTCCACGTTGAGAGCCTGCGACGGTCGAGTATACCTTGTCTTAAGGTCAACGCACACAGGACCACTCTCGACCGCTTTCAGGGGGAAACCGCGTCCAAAACATCTTGTGGCATTGAATGGGCCCGGCCTGTAGCCGCGGCTCAAGAACTGTCTGCACTATAGAAGCAACAACTGCCCCAAATCTCCCGTTCCTACTCCTCCTCCGCTTCTTTTTCTCTCCGCTCGCCGTATACACACTGAGACCGCATACCTTCGTCTCGGATGTGCCCCCAAGCGTTCCCCGTCGGCGCTTTGCCCGCGGCAAATTGACTTTTCGCTCCCTTCCTTCTCCTCCCGTTTGGGCGACCACCGTGCCCGGAAAGCAAAGCGCCGTCCCTGCTGCCGCTGCTTCTTCTGGGCTCGCGCAGCAGAAGCATATTTTTCATTCGCCGCAACAGCTATACCGACGAAGTTTAGAACGAATCGCTGGAGTGGGAAATTGTGCTTCGGACGTGAAGCCCTATCCACCTCGAGGGTGGGTACGGCTTCAAATTTTTTTTTCCCTTTTATTATCATGCACCTACGTTTTATCCTGCGTTTAATTTCATCGTGCCCCTACTCAGATGGCAGCCAGGATAAATGGTTAAGGTTCAGCGAAGCAAAAAGAAACGTTTTCCTTCCACGCTCTACAAGTTTAAGATTACTTTTTTTTTCTCGGTCAGACAATGCTGAATTTGTTATCTTAGTGTTACTGTTTTCCTCAAGAAAGTTCAAAATTTTGGCAAATACTATTCGAAATCACGTCATAAATACTCGTTTCGACGAGTCGCTTTCGTCAGCTACAACAATCTTTTATTTTGGAATTAACCAAACGTTTAAATTAACACAGTGAGACAATTTAGCTGGTAAGGCGATAAAAAAGCTATATATATATATATATATATATATATATATATATATATATATATATATATATATATATATATATATATATATATATATATATATATATATATAACTCTTTAAAGCGAGATGCACTGTTTCTTTTTCACCGCCGCACTCAGGTGCCTGACGGAAAAGCACCGCCCCCAGAAGAACGCACCGCACCGATGGGATTGCTGTTTTCCGACGGTTCGCTGAAATTAGATTCGTAATGACCACACAACGGCCTCCCTCATTATAGTTAGTATGCTTCGAGAACTTAATCAACCGTCGTAACTTTATTAGCTACTCTGTGAAAACAAGACCATAGAGACTGTCACCTTCCTATCAGAAAAGATAAGAGATGATGGTTGTATTTACGCGCAATCACTGCAAACGCTTACTCGAACACCTGTTAAGCGCCATTTCGATTGTACTGCTGAATGTACTGAAGATGTCTAGTAGGAATGCTTCGAGCGTGCTAGAAAACATAATACGCCTTTTCTCCGGTAACTAGTATACTATATGCACTCTTAATATCTGTCCAAAGTTTCAGTCATCCTGAATTTGTTTTATCTTGTCCCAAGTCGTAATTTAACCACAAAGTGGACATTTTTTTTATTGTATGATGTTGCTCCAGAAGTTTAAATTGTCGATTACTACAATGTCCGTAGAGTTAAAAGTGGTTTGTGTCCGTCAATCTATCGCAAATGGCTGTATTCCGTGTAATTAGTACCATGCTCTAAACCACAAGCAATTACGCTCGTGAAATGTTTTCTAACTTGCTATGCAACCAGTACGTGGTCTTAAGCGAGTCACTCAGTGACGTGTCTGTCTTCTGTGATGGGTGGCCACCTTAAACCACGATGTAGTTATGATAATCACGTGCTCTGACACCCGATGGCAATGTACGCTTGTACTACGCAATATTACTGCAATGTTACATGTTGTAACGCGATGCCTGCATACAGGACACCTGTGTTTGTAAACCGTCAAGGAGAAGGAAGCAAAAATTGGCCCCGCATCTGCTGAAGTTTTCACTGCAAATATCGTCGAAAACGATAATATTGCGTGTGGAGAGAGTGAACAAAAACGTTTATTTGATGTTTTGCGCGAGAAAATCTGTGAGTTATATTCTGGAAGCGCGGCGTTAGAGAGTCTCGATCCGTGCAGCGAAGGCGAACGAGCGCATCGAGGCACATTAGACACGAGCGCCATCTGGCACCTATCTTCCAAAACGAAGGAAGGCGTGCGCGCCCACGGAGAAAGATGCGCGCCTATCTCGGAGGCGATGAGGTGTAGAACACATAGCGACGAGCAGGTGTCACCATCGTGTCGTCATAGCAAAGCGTTGGAAACACTTGCCTTTTTCAGCATTGCGTTGCACTGTCAGCGCAGCGTGATAAACGCTACGGTCCTTTGAATTACTTATGTATGCCTTCCTTAGTATAAAGGCACGCATACACAATATCAAGGTGGTGTTATATTGCTTCAAATATGCGCAATAATTCCTTTTAAAGACACTAGTGTTTCTTGGAGACCTTCAACGCAAAACTTTTTATCTGTCTGTCTGTATGTACTTTTGTTTGTTTGTCCACCCTTACCGGTACCGGGTACTCTAAACGACACCAGCCGATACCCAAAACGGCCGACCCCATCCGCAGCACCCACCAATGTTTCTCAAGATTCAACGTTCATACTTGTGCGATTGTCAATTAAAAAGCAACTATTGCGCATGTCTGGGGCACCATAACAACACGTATATATTCTGCATGTGCGCCTTTTACTAGAAAAGGCATACATAAGTAATTTTAAGGACTGTAGCGCTTATCACGCTGCACTGACCGTGCAACACTTGCACGAAAATGCGAGTGTTTCCAACGCTTTGCTAAGACAAGACGGTAGTGGCCCCTACCTCGTCGCCTTGCGTTCTACTCCTTATCACCTCTGAGACGGGCACTCACAGCCGTCTCAGAGCCACGCGCTTCGTTTTTTAAGAAAACTGCCAGATGGCGCTCATGTCTCTCGTGTGACGTGACTTGATGCGCTCGTTCACCTCCGCTGCACGCTCGAGGCACTTTAACGCAGCGCTTCCAGAATACCACTGACCGATTTTCTTGCACAAAACATCAAATAAATGTTTTGTTCACTCTCTCCACACGCAAGACTATCGTCCTTCGGCGACGTTTGCAGATTAACATGCAGATACGGGGCCAATTTTCGATTGACAATCGCACAAGTATGAACGCTGAAACTTGAGCAATATTGGTGAGCGCTGCGGATGGGGCGTTTGAGGTATTGTTTGGTGCCTTCTGTTGTATCGTTAGCACGGACAAACAGAAAAATGTACAGACAGACAGCCGGGCCAAAGTTTTGGCGTCGAATGCTCCCAAGAAATACTATCGCCTTTAAAAAAACCTTATTTGGAAAGTCCGGCATCCTCGGTGCTGCGGATCCCACGCTTAGGTGTCAGCCAGGAGCCTACGGGCCCTAGCAGCGTCCTCGGCCCACAGAATTGCCCAGAGCAGTTCCTCTGGGTCTGAGCGAAGCGGCACGGTCTCCCACTGCCGATCATTATTAAGTGTACGACCCTGTCAGACCGCCTTTGGACAGGCGCTCAGGATGTGACTTAGGTCCACTCTTTCTTTACATTATGTATTAAATTGTGTATTATTTGGGTAATAGTGGCTATAGGCCACCGGGTTCGGGCACGTGTTCATTTGAAGTAGGCACCAGGCCACCGCTTGCTGCTTGATAAGTATGTGGTGCGCAGGATGATACGAAGTAATGTTCACTGTATTTTCAAGCAGACCACATGGCTGCCTAGTGGAACGATTGCTCGCCACACAAACAGCCTGGTTTCGATCATCGCTCGCACGTGGACATTTTCAAGATTACATTTATTTCAATCTTTCTCGAGTTTTCAGTCACGGACAAGATGATGACTTTTTCACACACAACCTACGACGCCGAAACCGGAATTCGCGCGAAACGAGCTCCTTAACGCCATCGCGTTACAAAAAGAAGATAAACAAAAAAATCTGCCAGTTTGAAATTTTCTGCTATAGAGGACCTCCCAGAAGCAACAGGGGCAAGTGTGTGACAATAAGATATTAGCATAAGGCAAAAAATGCTATTGCGGAACAGCATAACTGACCTTTCTCCTCCTCAAACAGCAAGTCGAGACATAGAGCATACCACAGAAATTCCGCGCTCTCTATCGTGCACATTCTACAAAATACACCGGTTAGACGTGCTTAAGAGCTCGGACAGCAAGGCTATGAGAGAAAAAGAAACAACAAGAAGAAAACGTGCGACCATCGAAAGCAGCACATTCCGCACCCGAAAAGCTACCAGCCGCCCTCTTTCCTCCCGGTGAGTGCGAGCAAATTCTTATGAGCGCGAGATTTGCTTTGTTCCGCCGGCTGACCCTTTTGATGTCGCGCTATTGTGTCACGATTTTTATCGCACCAAGTCCACCTCCACGAAAAAAAAAAAGGTATACACGCACCGTTTAGTCGCAAGGAATGCGAGAAATCGCGCGGGAAAAGAATTTTCCAACAAACAGATCTGCGGCTGCCTTATTTTTATTTTATCCTTGCCTTTAGGCAATTATTTCGAATGTCTGACTTCTAGCGCACAATATCTTGTCGATCAAACAATTCTCTTAGAAGGAGCAGTGTACACTTCTGTACAGCGCTAAGGAGCTCTGCAACGTTCACGATTTGTTTATTACCGCAGACCTGAATGAAGACCAACAGAAAATGAGGTCAATCAAGGTATAGGGGATGTTATTCGTAGCTTCTTCTCTTCTTTCTCGAACATGGCTGTTTAGGTGATCGTTTACTGAGAACGGCCACAGCGACGCCTTCCCCACGCTTTGATACTGTTGGTTCTTTGTCACGACCTCGCGTAGGCGACAATGGCTATCCGGAGAGGTAGGCTTGATGAGAACTGCAACAGTGACGCCATCTCACGCTGTTCGACCCCGACTCAACGAAGGGTTGTTCGCAAAGCTTCAGTCGAGTTCCTCGTAACCCGGCCACAGCAAACTGCCTGGCCAACCTGCAGGACAGCGTCGTGCTTTTTGGAGAAGTGATTTTAAATGAAAAGAAGAGAAAGCCCCGTAACTGTCTCTCGGGAACAGGACCCCTCAACAGTAGCTCACGAGGAAATTGGGATAGAGAAAGGATTAAAAGGATAAGATTAAATGGTAAAGAGATAAAGAGAGAAGAAGGAGAGAGCGAGGCACGGGGACTGGGAGCGACGGAAGTAAGGAGAAAACAGGAAAGATGGCCACGGTTGCAGGAGTCCCCAGGACAGGGCACCACTGGCGAGAGCTCTTGTCGGCGTCAGGAGATAGCGTAAGTCAAGTCCAGTAGGCCAGAGCTACGCTGTCCTCGAAGATCGGCGTCAGGAGATGGCGTAAGACCAGCCCAGTCGGCCAGAGCTACGCTGACGTCGGAGATCGTGAGGGCACAACCGGTCGGCACGAAATCCAGCGAGCGAGATTCGTGTTTTTCGCTTCTGGGGTATAGATGGGGTTCAAAGCATTCTAGCAGACCGGCTTGCGCACAATGGCGTCTGCTGAGACGAACTGCCGGGCCAAACGCAACGCTGCGAAGGCCGGTCGCAACACCACCCAAGACTTCTCGGAGGCCCCATCCTTCTTCATAAAACAACTCGTCTTCAGTGCTAAAGAAAAAAAAAAAAAACATGCCACGATCCGTCCATGTCCGACTTTGCGGGGCACCGGTGCTAATTGTATAGAAAATAAGGACGATCGAGCACTCTGCCTTTCACTGTCTTAACAAGCAGCGGCACTCCAAACTTGGGCAGTCACCACTTTCCCTCCTTACACATACATATTCACGTGCGCCGATCGATTCTCCAAAATGTAGCTTCTCTGACACAGCCATCTTGTCCGAACAGACCAGAGTGCGCGAAGCATTGACTGCGCATGCTTTTTTACGCCGGCCTTCACTTTCATCCGCTCAATATGCGAGCGCCCGCGTGTATATACCCGCGACACGAACCGAATTCACCTTCTCGTTAGCCCTTATTCCACCGCCGCCCGCATGCACTTGCGGCTTCCTTAATCTCTGGGCGCCTTTTCGCGCGGCCTCTTTAAAGATGCATGCCCTCCTTCGGATGTACCGATCCCGGAGGACCTGTCCGCACTTCGCACTTGTTGCGTGCATTTAATACAGAAAACGGGGGCTATTTACATGACGTCGTCGCCGCTCGCGGAGGAAAACTCCGCAGACTTGATAGTGCACTTACAAAGCCGCCTTACATGCGGGGCAGCTTTTAAATGAGGGAGCTTCGCTTTTTACGTGTGCTCAAAGGTGTATAGCGAGCACCCTGCAAGTGTGCTTGTAGTAGCTACCCGAAGACTGTTTAAACGGCTTCAATTATACACACACACACACACACACACACACACACACACACACACACACACACACACACACACACACACACACACACACACACACACACACACACACACACACACACACACACACACACACACACACACATATATATATATACCGGGTGTTCAAAATTAAGCTTTATGATTTTTTTTAAATTAGGCGCTCGAAGGCACGTGAGAACCACTTGTGCAAATAAGTTAAGCGGCCAGGGGGACAGAAAGTTAGATGATAATTATCGCTGTCAGCAGCCCAATTAACTAAAATTTAATAATTAACTTTTTACTGGCTGCGGTAAGTTGGCATGTTTATATTGAAAAAATGTAGGCAGTGGTGTTTGTACACAGTTTCAGTTGGAAGATTTTTTCTAGCACGCCTGTGTTCCGAGATATCCGGCTCCAAAGTTTAATTGTCTTTCGCACGATTACGCATGCAAGAGGGTGAGGGTCCGCGCAAAGCTCCTCCCTAAAGTGACGCATCTGTTGCGTGTGGTGTTTAGTGTGTGAAGAGGGTGGAAGCGTAGGCATAGGTGATAGCAATTACCCTTGCCCTCTTCGGCCGGCGAAATCAAAATGTGACAGCGCGGTGCGCCATGAGCCTTACGCATGATCCTGATGAACGCGATAACAGGAGACCATTTTTCGCGACGTTTTTTCGTGACTTTAGATCACACTGAGACATCTTCTTGTGAACGCGTTAGCAGGACCGTCCTGCACTAGGGTGCCTCCGGTTAGAGCACAGCGTCTCTGCATTGAAGGTCTACCAAGGAAATCCACGTGGAGTCCTTTCGAGCTAATATGGCTGCTTCTGGCGTGAGGTATTCTACCAAAGTAAAAGTAGACGTGGTGCTTGCAATGGCTGAAATGAATGGCAACGCTTCGTTAGCAATGGAGCTTTACGCGTCTCGCCACCCACACCGTCCCCTTCCAACAAGGCCCACTTTCACAAACCTGTTTCGACGCTTCTGCACAACAGGCTCTGTCCACCTTCCGAGACGGACCAGGAAGGCAATCGTCGATGAAGACTTTGAAATCGACGTTGTCGCGTGCGTAACCTCGATGCCAGAGCTCAGCATCCGACAGATTGCCGATCAGTGCGGTCGCAGCATCGGAACAGTCACAAATGTTTTAAGAAAGCACAAGTTCCATCCATATCACGTTTACCTTCATCAGGACCTAAATGAGGCGGACTTTGAAAGGCGAGTTGACTTCTGCAATTGGGGCCTCATCAAAACTGATCAAGAAAATGACTTTTTGCACAGAATAATTTGGACTGATGAAGCTCGGTTTTGCCGAAATGGAAGTGTTAATCTTCACAACGCCCATTATTGGGCACAAGAAAACCCACACTGGCTGAGGCAGCACAAGCATCAAGTTCGCTGGAGTGTGAATGTGTGGTGCGGCATACTCGGGGACAGGATCATCGGACCTCACTTTTTTGAGGACAACTTGAACGGAAAGATGTACACAGAAGAAATATTAGGTGTTGTCATTGATGATCTTGTCTGCAGTCTTTCCCTGAATGACCTGCGCCAAGTATGGTTTCAGCACGATGGAGCACCACCACATTTTTCTACCAGGGCGAAGAACTGGTTGGACAGACGTTTTCCACAACAGTGGATTGGGCGCGCAGGAGCGATGTTTTGGCCACCAAGATCACCTGACCTTTCTCCGCTCGACTTTTTCCTTTGGGGCTACGTTAAAGATCGAGTTTACGTAACAGAGCCCAGCGATGTTAATGACATGAAGGACAGGATAACATCTGCCTGTGCGAGTATTCCTGCAGAAGTACTGCGCCGAGTCATCGAGTCGACGCGACAGCGGTTCATGCTTTGCGTTGCTGCCGAAGGCAGGCATTTTGAACACTTTTTGGGGCATTGACGTCTTGAGAGGTGAAGAGTTTCGATGAGATTTGTGCATGACCGAAATATGCTTATGTAGCAGCAGGAAATATGCGTTAGCAAGGATAAAACTGTTTCAGTTATTATTGGTGGAGTTGTTGCTCTTGTTTCAATAAAAGTTACAGTACTCGGACATCAGCAGTCACGCTATTCGCGTAGCCCAGGCAACGACCACGCATGCTTCTCTAGTGATTATTACGCACGCGCACTGGCATCCAGATTCTCCGCTCGCACCATTATCTCGGCATGGTATCTGCCACTATCGTTAGAGGCTCTGCAGTTGCGTGTTACGACACTGGTTGCAAGCGTTCTTCGATTTTTGATTTCGACGGCCGAAGAGGGCAAGGGTAATTGCTATCACCTATGCCTACGCTTCCACCCTCTTCACACACTAAACACCACACGCAACAGATGCGTCACTTTAGGGAGGAGCTTTGCGCGGACCCTCACCCTCTTGCATGCGTAATCGTGCGAAAGACAATTAAACTTTGGAGCCGGATATCTCGGAACACAGGCGTGCTAGAAAAAATCTTCCAACTGAAACTGTGTACAAACACCACTGCCTACATTTTTTCAATATAAACATGCCAACTTACCGCAGCCAGTAAAAAGTTAATTATTAAATTTTAGTTAATTGGGCTGCTGACAGCGATAATTATCATCTAACTTTCTGTCCCCCTGGCCGCTTAACTTATTTGCACAAGTGGTTCTCACGTGCCTTCGAGCGCCTAATTTTAAAAAAATCATAAAGCTTAATTTTGAACACCCGGTATATATAGCGTAAATAGTGACCTTTCAAAGCCCTTCTTAAACACTCTTTAAGTAACTACAACGTACAACAAGCACACTTACAGGGTACCCAGTACTCCATTAATTATATTTAGCCGATACACACTTGCAAGAAATTTTGTGCATTTTTTGCATTTTGTGGCTTATATATACGACGATAAATAAATATACCTGAAACTATCGTAAGGCATTTGAACATTCGATGACACACCCATTACGCGATTCGCACTGTGTGACGCCCGGCCGTTCTAAAACGCTTTATTACTCATATCAACGCGATTGCTTTCCCAACATCAAGCCTGCCAGAGGCCAGTCATAAACGAAATTTCAAAAAAACCAGCACGGTTGTGTGGGAGATTACTGGATCACTGGGCTGACATGAAGGGAACCCGGCTTCGAATCCGATTGTGTCCTTGGTGTTCTTTTTTTTAATTGCTAGGTTTTTTTTCTTACATTGTGCGACAGAGGTTACGGACACCGGCGGCGGCGGCGGACAACCACGACACACGCAACCCTTGTTGTGATCTGGTTTTGGCCCATTTCTGCGATCAAATTGTAACCCTCGATAATCCGGACTCCCACGTATGCGGGCCTTGCCGTAAAAAAGGCAGCTCATGCGAGTGCCCGAGCATTTAGAGTCTAGGCACGAGCATTCGATGGGTCGCTACGAAGGAGGCACCATTTACCGCACCGGGATCGGCTCATGTAATTTCCACGACAATTCCACGCAACCGATTAGAGCTCTTCAGCTTTGCGCCACTCACGCGCTAATTCCAGCGACGGTGCGAATTTCTGTTGCAACAGCTGCAGACTCGCACTTTTCCTTCCCCTTGCCTCCTACACCGCATTCATTCGTCCCGTTACCCTTGCCTCTCGTGCCAAGTCTGCACCTCTTTTGACAGCGGACTTGAAGCACATAACGTGGCGCTACCCTAAGCACCATCTTCCCTCTTTCCCGAAACGCCTAATTATTAGCGAGGAGCAGTGGGAGGCTATACCTTGCGCAGCTCGAGGGCCGACATTCAAGAAACCATCCTGCAGTAGGCAGAGACGGTAGAGAAGGCCTACTTCAAGTAGTTACTCTCCACCACCTTCTGCCTCATTGCCCCCGCAGAGTGCAATCGTTTTGGGAAGAGGAGCAGCTGCGACGTAATTTACGATCCCCACAGACCCTTCTTGTTGCTACTCGTAGTCGAGTAAAAAGCTCAGCGAGCAACCGTCCGCATTGCAGCTGTTAATATAACCAGCATCCAGGCTATGCACCGAATCGCCAACAAGTGACTCAAACACAAACTACGACCATTATTATGAAAATAGAGAAGTGGCTCGTCATCCCATGAGAGGGCCAAGGCACGTGCCTGTACTGCGACGCCCGCAAATCATGCTAGCTAGCTTCACGGCACAACAAATTCATCGTGACGCACAGAAAGATGGCGGGGTCGGTAACAACGGCGAAAAACACACACACACACACACACACACACACACACACACACACACACACACACACACACACACACTCACTCACTCACACACACATACACACACACGCGCGCGCTATTATATTTACCAAGGTAGGGCAGTATATGAAGCGCATCGCGTACAATGCAATGATGGATACATGTCGAGTAGCCGAAGCTATGTCTCAGATGCTTTCGAAAATGAAAACTATATATGCTCACGCTGCCTTTGATGCCGGAGCTATCCACTTTTCTGTGCACCTGTAGCGAGGTTTCCTTGTTTCGCTCTCTTTCTCCCTTTCAGCGTTGCGAATCGTGACCAGACCCACGTAATTCACCGGATAAAACCCCAAAAAGAAAAACGCGAAAAAAGAAAAAAATGCGGGGCATCAGCAGCAACCAAGACGAAGAAGAAAGAAAGGACCGCCGCACGCTCCCCCACCTCATCGGATCGGGCGGTGACGAACTATCAGGTGCTCTCCCAAGGAGAACAACGTTTGAGCCATCCGCCACCTGCTGCCCTCTTCCATTCAGGACCGCCTAGCCAATTTGACGGCGCCAAAATGGTCCCGCGTTTTCTGATCACCGCGCGGCGCAGCCATCGATTGGCCGGTGCACGCCGTGAGCTCTCGTGCTAATGGCCGGTGCTCCGGGCCCGAGACCACTCTGTAGCGACACCGTATAGGCGCGGGCTAAAAGGCCTGGTCGGGGCAAAGCGGAGGCGTCGTGCATGTTCTTTTTTTTTCCCCTTTTTGTTAGCGAACAGACGACGGAAGGGAGATAATACGCAAGGGGCGCTTGGACACGCGTCGCCTGTCCGAACAAATAGCCCGACACCGTGTTTGGGTGGCGCAGGGGAACCAAAGAGGACGTTCTCTATTAACGAGACATGTAGTAGGTTGGACAACACGCAAACGATCCATGTAAGGGGAAAAAAGAAGAAACAAAATGCCAAATTTTATCACGGACGAGACTACACACGAAGGCGTGTGATGTTCCCTTGTCCGTGCGTAAATTAGCAGTGTCTTTTCTGTAGACTGATTCTTGATTGATTGATTGATATGTGGGGTTTAACGTCCCAAAACCACCACTTGATTATGAGAGACGCCGTAGTGGAGGGCTCCGGAAATTTCGACCACCTGGGGTTCTTTAACGTGCACCCAAATCTGAGCACACGGGCCTACAACATTTCCGCCCCCATCGGATATGCAGCCGCCGCAGCCGGGATTCGAACCCGCGCCCGGCGGGTCAGCAGCCGAGTACCTTAGCCACTAGACCACCGCGGCGGGGCTGTACACTGATTCTTACCAACGACCTAGCGTCCAACTACTTTTGAGTCGCAGTGCACGATCGCGTGCGCGAATACGCGCTCACTTATAGTTGAGAAACGCGCCACCAAATTATGCCGTTCGTCCGCGAATGTTTACCAAGACGTCGCGATGCGGCGCGAGATGCGAAGTAAGAAAGAGGGGGGAGGGGAAAGGAGGGCGGATCATAACTTCGACGCGTTGATTCATTGCATCGGTCGAACATGCGCAGTCGCGTTGGACAATCCGTTTTCAAGACTATTACTTTAGCAAAAAAAAAATAAAAATTGCTGGGCTAGTTGGTGCATGTTACAAGAAAATTAGGCAGCGCAAATAACCGAGGGACAAAAGGAGGAAGGAAAGAACGTCACTTTCTTTCTTTTCATCATTTTTTTTTATTTCGGCGGTTTCCATCGTCTAATATTCTAGCGACATTCTCGGATCTCCGAAAGAAAAAAGGAAAACAAAAAAGTCGGAGCTTTGCCGCAAAGGCGAAGCAATGAACGCGATAGCAACAAATTGGAAGGTCCCGCGCAGAATGGCAAGCAGAAAAAAAAGTGCCCCACGTTTTTCACGCGCAAATAACGCACAAAACGTACTTACAGGCACAGGCGGGTGAGGCGGGTGGAGAGGGGTAACCTGAGCGTCTCCACTGATCTCTTAATTAGAGTTACGTAGTATCTCTCTGGTCCCATGCAGCCAGTTTTTCTATGGTAAAAGACAACGATCAAGGCAGTCATCCTATCACGCTGCTATAGGTCGCACTGGAGGAACCACACGGCGATCAAATTAGGAAGGCAGATACACGATCGAGACAGCATATAACAAGGGTGACTATATGGCTGAAGTGGAAGCACTGTCATATACTGGAAACAACACCCTGCAATTGAAAAATCAATGCAGCGAGTCGGACCATATAGTTTGTTAACGCTTATTTCGAAGAGTTCATAAATGGCGCCGCTGTGTGCTTTTCAGTAACCTTCTATTCTTGTGCGGGTACCCTGCCCTTCCTTCAAAATCGGTTCAGCCCAAACTTCGACAAAGCCAGCTCCAAAGAAACGCGGAAGCAATCTGCAGATTAGCGAGAGAAGAGCGGTCATATAGCCAGGACTCTTTGTCAAATGATACACGTACACCCGAATCACCCGCCCTCCTTTTTATCCGCCCACACAGCCAATCAAGTCACGCAAAATCCATTTCGCAATCGAGTTATATATATATATATATATATATATATATATATATATATATATATATATATATATATATATATATATATATATATATATATATATATATATATATATATATATATATTTATATATGCCTACATTTGTGCGTAAAAACCGCGAGACCGGTAACTGTTATTGTTATCCCACTACAACGGTCTGCGCAAGTATCGCTCCAGTTCCCTTCGATCTCGAGCGGGGATCAAAAAACCGTAAACTTTGGCACGCCTGGCTTCCACTTTATTGGCCGCAACAAACACGGCTAGACTCGTACGATAGTCATTCGAGTCGCAGCCCACATGCACTAGCCCTCGGGAAAACAAAACACAACAAAAACAAACTCGCCGTTTTTTTTCCTCTCACATAAATTAAAAATATCAACAAAGAGCTCATGGCGTCACTCGTGTCTAAGATGACTCAAAAGTGAAATCTACTTATTTTATATATCGACTCTAGTGATCTCTGCGCACCCGAAACATTTCTGCGCCTCCCAGGAAAACAAATGCTCAATCTATGACCATGGCGACATTGTTTTGAGATGAGGCCATAATTCGACGTCACGATATTGGTGACCTGTGACCTCATTTTGGCGTCACGCTGTCGGCAAGAAAAGACTGACGCAACCAAAGTGACGAAAAGAACATCGTCGCGGGACGACGTCACAGGATGCAATGACCACATGGTGGTAATCCTTCACATCACTCGTCTTGTCGCCTCCGACGCGGTCATATTTCGAGCTTGATGGGACATCTAAAACCAGTTTCACACAGTGCGCTGCTGATCGCGATTAAGCCCGATCAGTGTAACGTTCTTTAATGGTGATCAGCTATACCTTCTGCGGCTTGCTGAAAGGACCTAACCTGAAAGGACCTAACCATCACTCGTATTGTCACCGCCGTTCGCCGTAGTTCCCTAACCATGTTCGGGAAACTGGATCTGTACAGGCCTGATTACGTTCAAAAGTCACGGTGTGACAGCGGTATAAGGCTGTCTGTTCAACAACAACAACAACAACAACAACAACAACAATATTAGTATTAGACAGGCGGAAAAATACACGCGCACGGTAAACAACATCGCCAGCCGAAAGAACACGCATCATACCAACAAAAGTGTTCCGTCGCGGGCGCAAATGGAAAAAAATAAGCATAAAGAAATGAGTATATAGATCAGCGGAAGAAGGTGCGACTGCTGCGCACCCTGGGGAACACAGACACCGCGCGGTTGTATTAGTGACGCGGCAGAGTTCGACCCGAAGAAAGCGAGCGTCCGGAGCCGGCAAGAAGCGAGTCTCCGGGGCGGCTGCGACAACGGGCGCGCATTAAATATGAATTCGCTCTCTTCTAGAAGGGAGAAACAAGAGAAGAAGCCCTGCGGGGGGCCGCGGCTCGCTTCGACAAACACGCGTATCATACAGCGGCGCTCGTCGGCAAACACTTCCTTTGGAATCGACGCAGCCGAGGCGCAGGAAGAAAAAGCAAGACGCGCGCGCAGTTCATAACGGCGCGGCGTTATCCGTGTTTACTCTGTGCGTACTGGGCGCATTTCGAGCAGGGTTCGTCTCGCTGACACAAGAAAAATAGGACTTTTCTAGCGCGAATACGCGAAAAAAAAAAAAGGTGCTACGGAGACTTGGAAACATACAGCACGATAATTGAGGAAAAGTCTGTAGTTTAAAAAGAAATCCGGTGCTTTTCAGTATACATTTCGAGTCCCGAAATCCGACAAGCCAACTGCGCGAGAGGACAGGAAATTCGACGCTGTTGCAATCATGAAGCAGAACATAGTTCTTCCCCTTCTCGCCACTCGTTCTCATTTTCCCTTATCGATTGCGGAGTAACCAAATGGGCTCACCCTCTCTGCCATGCCTCGCCCTTATAACCCATGACCCACCTATATATCTTGTGTATGCCCAGTAATCAAGAAGCCACTCACAAGGCACATCCCCAAAACGAATTCATCAAGTCGGAGACCCGCATTTTAACAAGATAACAACATTGCCTTTGAGCGAATCAAAACGGGGCTGAACGAAATCATCAAGATGCGCACGAACACGCGCATGCCAGTTCACTCGCTGTTACGTTTGGCCCGGCAGTTCGTCTGGGCAGACGCCATTGTGCGTAAGCCGGTCTGCTAGGATGCTTTCAACCCCATCGGCGCCCAGTCAGCAAGACGCTGTCCTGTAGGTGTTCCAGGTAGTGGTCGGGTCTCAACGAAAGCTTCGCGAGACAACCCTGTTGTTTACCGGGTTCAAACCTCTCGACTCGGCTACTATCGCCCACGCAAAATCACCGCAAAAACACCGACAGTTCGGAAGAGTAGGAAGGCGTCGCAGTCGCAGTTCTCGGGGATTGAGCACCTGGCCTGCCGAGTTCGGGGAACCTCTGGAAACACTGTAGCAGAACGCTGCGTCGGGCCACTGCTGACGTTCGTGTCAGCGGCCATATCCCCGGAGGAGTTGAACTTTCCCCCTATACCGAACTCTACCTCCTCGCCCTTCGATGTCTTCAAGGCGTGGGCCGGGTGAGCCATTGTGTCGGTCGCTCGTGCTACCGTCATTGGACATTTTCGCCCGCGTTTCTCATCAGCCGAGTGGTCCAATACATGCACTCTTTCTGGGGGGTGGACCACTGAGACTTCGTCACCTGATTTGTGACAAGAGTGGTTACCGCCTTCTTCAAACCTTCTTGCAAGGAGACGACGGGCTATGAAAGTCCCAAGTATGATTTTGTAGATATTCGTTGAATCACTGAACAGTTCCATCGCATTAAATGATGTAGATGAACCATCGTTCCCTCTCTAAGAACGCGTCTCCTCACTGGCGAGCATCGACTACGCGGACGACCACGGGGAGCCTGCTACCCTAAAGATACCCATCGTACCTGCCATCGACCTCGAGCCCTTTACATCGCTCACTTGCTCTCGCAACGTTGCTCTCGACTCACGTTGCTCTCGCAACGTGGGTCGCGACAAGGGCGACCGGAGTTAAAACCTTGGTCGCGACAAGAGCGACCGCAGGGCTTTGCAAAGGCCAGCTCGCCGTCTCTCGTCGTCGGCGTTGTCGTCGGCGCCGATTGTTGCTCGACGTTAAGCACACGAATGGAAAGAGGACGGCTACAAGGCGGAGGAGGAGACCGGGCGGTGAAAAGGCGGCCCGGGCAGCGCGCCCCAAGGACACGGCGCGCCAAGACGACCAGGGGCAGGCGTCGGACGCGTGGCGATCGTGGCGCGAGCACCGACGTTCATGCTTTTTGGCCGCCCGCCTGCTGCGGCGTCGTCAGCAGCCGAAGCCACGGAGAATGGGCCACGCGAAGAGTTCCGGCGCCGCCGCCGCCAACTGCCCCGTCTATATAGCGTTTGCGACACCTAATGGGACTCGAATGGAGCCGTGAAAGCCCAGACAAGAGACGGCCGCATGAGAAAACAAGCGCTCGTACGTAACCTCTGTTATACCTCGTCAAAGGGGCGACCAGGCAGCTAAGGCAACGTACACGCTGTCCACAAGGTCACCGCTGAGAGTGAAAGGGGAACGAAGCGTGATCGTTAAGGACATCTAAAGAAAAAAAAAAAGCTCGTTCGAGCCTTCTTGTGTTATGGTCTAAACGCGTACATCATATACGCAGTTAGCTCTGTGGCCGCGGTAAACCTCACAAGTATGCACCGGGTCCTCGATTCCTACTGTACTTTCATCGTGTGAAAAAAAAAAGAGAGAAGAAAAAAAAAGTTTAAGATGCTAAGCTCGGCGAGTTGGGAACTAAACGTTTCTGCGATGTCGGTATCGTGTCCCGAACAGAGGACACACAACGGGCACACCACAAAGCACTGTTTGCCACTAACATCACCTTGCGACGCCCTGTCCCAACGTGGGAGCGGCCCGCAGTCTTAGCCCACTAAAATAGCATAAAGATTCTTGTGGACCAGAATAAATGTTACTATCTATCTATATCTACCTGCAGTGATATCGAAACCACGACGTATTTACCGAAGAGTTCTAGTTATATAAAATTTCGTAAATATCACATCCACGTTCGTGTACCATTCTCGTACATCTCCTGTCCTGTTTACGCGCATCATGTTACGCAGACGAGAAGCATCTGGAGCCAAGGGGGGCGCCTGGTTTTTCGTTGGTCACAGCTTTTTTTTTTCTTTATTATTAATAAATAAAATAGATAAGGAGAGGTTGGTGCCAATGCGTGGCGCCGGCTACTCTTTTTCTCTTGCACAAATATCGACATCGCATATAAGACAACAAACACAAGACTATACATATGGTACATGGCACAGCACCATTACGCACCTCTTCGTTTCCACTGCTATATTCCTCAGCCAGTCACTCGTATATTTTTAGGTGCATATTGCATGCAACAACAGTTCTTTTTTACACACTTTGTTGTCCTTTCTTTTATTTTCTTTGAAAGTTGGCGCAAGTATAATGTATGCCTCGTTTCCGCGAACAGTGCCGCGAGATTCTAACTGCACGCTTTTGATTTCTCTACTGACAAGAAAGAATACACATCTCGAATTCCGCGACGTCAAATCAGCACACACGCCACCAGTGGTTCCAACGGAAAAGTCGAGCAGTACGAGAATTTCGCTTTCATTGTTTTTGTCTTTTTGCCTACATGGTGGTCAAACACTCGCCGCGAATTTAACAAAAGTATACAGTTTTCAAATAACGCCTTTATCAGTCTCACACTGATCAGCTGTAATCCCCTTTAGCGTCAATTTAAAAGTCTTCCGCCCCAAGGGATGCCGGGGAGTGTCTTTAACAGCCGCGAAACCGGCACGAAGCATCATGGCTCGCTGAAGCTCACACTAAAGGGAGACGATAACACAGACCCTCCAACCGTTTCATCATTACGTTTTGTTGTTGTTGTTTCGCTCTTTATATTTACTGACCATCTCGCAGACGCGCAAGTCGAGTGCACAAAGTCACCGGTGACATAAGAGCCCTTCTCTATAAAAGACCGTAGAAGGTGATCGGGTTCCGGGTGATAAAATCCGTTTACTAGCGAAGATACAGTCAGGAGAAAAGCCGGGAAAGTAAAAGGGCGGAGGCCGGGGTGGCAAGAGGAACACCAAAAGTAGACTGGACGCACGAGGCATAATGTGCCTGGGCCCTCGTTTTCCGCCCAAGGTGCGTCCGTCGCGAACCATCCGAGGTACAACAACAACAACAAAAAACTTTCTCGTTACACACTTCGGTAGCAATTCCCCCATACGCACGCGTTTTCGTGAGTGAATAAATACCTTTTCTAACGATTTCCCTGTTTTCGTATTGTTCACTCAAGTAACAATAAAAACGTTTGGGTTTAACGTCCCAAAACCACCCTATGACTATATGAGAGACGCCGCAGTGAAAGGCTACGCAAAACTCGGCTACCTCAAGTTCTTTAACAAGCACCCAAATCTGAACTCGGGGGCCTACAGCACTTTCGCCTCCTCATAAAACGCAGCCGGGACTCCGTCCCGCGACTTGCCGGTCAGCAGCCGAGAACTTTAGTCACTATAGACCACCGAGGCGGGGCTGTTCATTCAAGTAAGAAGCCTTCAGATAACTGTCAACGTGGGTTCTTTCCCAGTAATAACGAGATACGCACAAGATGTAGTGCCTGACAGCTATAGAAGCTCAGAAGCTCGTTTAAGCATGGCCTCCGAGATTATGGGCGCGCGGCGGGTTCTCGGGAGGCCATAGTTTAAGCAACAAAAGCGTGTAAACACACGTCTCCCCCCCCCCCCCCTCCTGCCCTCCACTTTCCTATCTTATAAGCTCCTATGAACTTCAGGTCCTTTAGGAGTTGAAAAAAAAAATGCTGCGTGAATTAAGCAAGATTTACGACATAATGATGTGACAGGGATAATGATGGACCCTGCAAACCCTATTATAGTAATTACATCGGGGGATGAGTCGCATAATAGGAACAAGCGCGCAAACATACAATATTGTAGCATGGTACAGCATCGACTGCACGCTTGTCTCAAGCGTGATGAGGTCGGACCCCGCTATTTACCGTTTCTCAAAAAGGGGACATCACGTACGCACGCTATACGGAACCATCGACGCCTGGCATGGAGCTTGACGAGGACCTTGCGTTCAATGTACGCTTGTACCGAGATGAACGCCGCGAAGCAGGGAAGACGATCCATGCCAAATGTGTCTAGCCATACGTAAAAGAATGCAGTCGCATCGAACTCTAATCAACACGAAATGTATAGTCGATGCCACTTTGTTTTCAAAAATACCTTGTTTTCAAAAAATCATTTGTTTTGATACTTCGTTTTCAAAAAAAAAAAAAATCCACGCAAACACTAACGTCATGACCCTTTCGTCGAAGCTCCATGAGGCTCTGCGGAGCCCCGCTCTTGACGACCAAACCAGGGCGACCCAGCAGGCCCGTGAGGCGGCGTCGAGGCAAGCCCTTGACGTCCCCTCATGGGAGGCCCGGCCACCTAAAGCTGCTGGTTTCTTTTAATAAAGTTCATTTCTCCTCCTCCTCCTTCTTCTTCTCCTCCTCCTCCTCCTCCTCCTCCTCCATGCATCTCCACGAAGTGAATCGTGACGAGTGGGCGAAGCACCCTCGGGTCCGCTCGACGGCTAAATATCTTCCCACGCTCTTGCCTCCGGGCTCTATACTATCCTGCTTCTTACGGTGCATCGATGACAGCGTTCCTTCGCAAAGGGTGGGTACACACATTGAACGCACCACTGCCATATTGAGTCGAAATCGTGAAGCTATCGCGTTGTGTGAGGTTGCCATATTGGGGTCAAACAAAAGACGCTGTCGCCCCCCTGTATACGAAGGAACGCTGCCATCGAGGCGCTCATGCCTCTCGACGTTTAAGGCTGTACTGTATAACCCGAGCGAGGTTTGCGGACAAACTAAAAGTCGCCTAATGAGGCCTCCTACAGAAGACGCACGGGCAGGCCGAGAGCTTCACCTGATGCTAAATCCAACATAGCAACAGACTCCGGCTGCAGGTCACGCTAGTTCTCGCAGATAGTATACACGTGCCTTCACAAAGTGCTAAAAAGAAATAAAAGGAAGAAGAGTCCACTGACCGGCAAAGGGGGCGCAGCTTTTTCCTTCACGCAATCGGGAAGCCTGGAAGAAAACAACGGCACAGCGCTCAATCAATGACAGCCAGCCCGAGCAGACACACAGACACACATATATATACGTGAACAGAGAAAACACAGAGACTTTCATTACGGGACCACTGCACTTATTCTTTGTTCTTCTTTTCTGTTTTTTTTTTTGTGGCAGCCCTCTCTGGCAAGGAGTCAGAAAACGAAAGCAAGTCGCGGTATACTGTCATCCAAGTGCTACTTTTTTTTTTCGTCTTTTCTGAGTGGGGGAAGGAAATATAGCGGTATAAGGACACATCAAACAGAGTTTCGCCGATGACGTAGCAGCCGCGGCGATATGTTCCTTAAGCAACCAGAGTGAGACCACCCGTCACGATGGTATATAGCGGTCACGGTACTCGACTGCTGACGACGGAAGATCGCGGTATCGAATCCGGGCCGCGACGGCCGCATTATCGGCGGAAGCGAAACTTCATGAGGTCCGTGTACTAAGATTGAGGCGCACGTTAAATAATCAACTCCAGGTGGTAGCGATTTCCAGAGTCCTCCGCTACGGCATCATATCACAGTTCTATGACGTAATACCCCATGCGTATTATTATTATTATTATTAAAATAAGACCACATACCACGCACCTATAGCGGGTTTGCCGTAATCATATTCTCTACTGTTCAATGCGCTTATATATATATATATATATATATATATATATATATATATATATGGCTGTGTTTTATTCTATGCCATCGTCACCCCGTCTAAGCAGCATAAGCATACGCCACAGGACGATGGCCTCGTTTCTTCGAGAGGTCTTTAATTACCGACCACCACGCGTCGACCAAATCCATCTCTACATCCACAAATCTCTTAATCCTATGATTCCAACTAACCCTGCTCTAGATGGATGATGAAGGCCAGCCGGGACTGGCTGCGTCACCCATCAGCGCCCCCTTCTGTCCTCGTGAGTAACCACAGATTATCCGTTCTATACGCACTAAATGATAGCTAAGAACAAGGCGCTGGATGCGGCCGAGCTGGACCCGTACGCATTCATGACGGCGATGGCGCAACGCGTGAAACAAGGACGGAACGATCAGTGTAACGAGGAGACGGCGCTGTGGGCTCGTATGTCGTGTTTTATCGCATATAACCAGCATCGCTAAATATAGCTCAGCAAAAAGGGAAAAAAACCTAGATATAACCCCTGATATATACGGCACATATGTATGTATGTATGTATGTATGTATGTATGTATGTATGTATGTATGTATGTATGTATGTATGTATGTATGTATGTATGTATGTATGTATGTATGTATGTACGTATGTATGTACGTATGTATGTATGTCTGTATGTGTAATGTACTCATTAAAAGCGTTATTAACCATTCGACATTACTGCCCTTCCAACCCCCTCCCCCAAATTAGTCATAAATAACGCCGACTGGTTCCCTGTGTATAACATAGTTTACGTTTCTCATCATACGAGGCGATGTCCAGTTCATCATGCTACAACACCGGGTGTTTACACAGACACTCGCTTTCATCGCTTTTTCTACATTGCCAGTAGCAAACGCAATAAAATTAATGCTGCGAAGTGTTGCTGGTACATCATGTAAATGCAGTTGATAAACGACGAAAAAAAAAAATGGCGAGGGCACAGAAATGCACGCTGTGTGCCTAATTTGCATTCTTGTGAATTATTATTGTTTTTTGTGTCGATTTATTTTCGCATGAACTCACCTATATGATTAAATACAGCCAGAGTGAGACAGCAGAGATTGGATGCCACAAAGGCGGATTTAGGGGATCGAGTGGATAAGATAAGATGAAAAATAAAGAACGAAAGAAACAAAGAAAGAAAGAAAGAAAGAAAGAAAGAAAGAAAGAAAAAAAGAAAGAGAAAAGAAAGAAAGAAAGAAAGAAAGAAAGAAAGAAAGAAAGAAAGAAAGAAAGAAAGAAAGAAAGAAAGAAAGAAGACCATACGGGTTAACTAGATGAAAACTCGCTCGAGAACACTCTGATCTGTCTGCTCTTTAACAGAACAGGAACCCGACATGTGAACATTAAATTAACACAAAAACTGGACCTTCTCCTTTGAACCCCAGAACTCGACCGGCTCACGCTTTCGATTGACAGCGTCCAGATGCAGTCGAAGAAGCCGGCGAACGAACGAAAGAACGGATGAATAAATAAGAAGCGCATAGGCGCGGGAGCCACCGCTCCACGGAGTGCAGTCGGTAACGGATGGCACAGCTGTTTCCGTTTGCCCGGAAGTCGTCCTTTTTTTTTTCTTCTTTTCTTTTTCTAATCTGATCATCCCCCTCCCACCCCCGAGAAGAGTGAAAATGAAAGAAAACAATAGGCACGCGTCAGTTTCGGCCATAACCAGGATTCTTCTTCTTCATGCCGAGCGACTCTCTCGCTATTTCACCATTCGCTATACGTTACTTTTGCCAGTGTGGCCCGTAATCTGGTCCGTCTCCTTTCTTCCCTTGCTTCCATTCTTCCTCCAATCCATTTCTACTTTTCCCTTCCGGAACTGTACACACAAGCGTTGCGCCCCTCTCGGTGGAATTCGTGAGCATTTCTTATTGCATTTTTATATATTTGGTTATGAGCCACGCCGCGGTGGTCTAGTGGCTAAGGTACTCGGCTGCTGACCCGCAGGTCGCGGGTTCAAATCCCGGCTGCGGCGGCTGCATTTCCGATGGAGGCGGGAATGTTGTAGGCCCGTGTACTCAGATTTGGGTGCACGTTAAAGAACCCCAGGTGGTCGAAATTTCCGGAGCCCTCCACTACGGCGTCTCTCATAATCATATGGTGGTTTTGGGACGTTAAAGCCTACATATCTATCAATCAATTATATTTGGTTGTGAGTATATAGGTTTCCATATGAAGTAAATATAACAATTATGTCACTTCCTCTTCGGCGTCGTGCACGAGCATCAGAATGAGTGGCCGGTCAAAGACGTTCGAGCACTCGTTAACCTCCTACCTTGGTAGCATGCATGCATTCGCAGCACCGGAGCCGCCATCTTGAATTCCGAACGTCTGTGCAGCATACGAGGTTCAAAAACGTCGAAAGCTGGGCGAGCCGGCGATCCCACAAGTTGCGGCGCGTCGGTTGGTCAACGCTTAAGCAGAATACACAACGCAGGACCAAACTTAGGACAGGCAGGACAATAAGACGAGTCGGGCGCTAACTTTCAACAAACCATTATTGCAAATCGTGCCCACACATGCACAGTGTATAGGCACAGGCATGGACACAATAGGGCAGGCGATGATCGTGTCATCATGCCGTCAGTATCACCATCAAAAAAGAAACATGAATGTTTGGCGCAAGTACTTACTTACGACATCACCCGTTCGTATCCCGTTATCGTTGGTAACCACCGGTGGCACATATGCCACAGGGGATATACTTTTAGGGGCAAAGCTCCTTAAGCCATGGGTAGAGCGTCCTCGATGCATGTAGTAGGTAGCCACCTCCCATTTATTTCTTAGAATGTCCACTAGATGGCAGTACTTGTATATAATCAATATATGGCGAAAAGATGCGAGATGATCGTACTTGTGAAACTGCGCTTTACAATTGCTGCAGGAATTAGATTGAGCCAGACGATGCGGTCCTTTATCTTGTTCCCGGAGTGTTCACTAGACGCACAAACATACAGACAGACGGACAGACGCACGGACGGACGCTTCGCATCACTCATCATCATTCAGTCCACAAATATGCTGCCATTTCTCCCTTGCAGATTCAGCCACTGCGCCTATATAAGAGCACCATCTGCAATAACGGTTTGTTGTAAGTTAGCACCCGTCCCGTCGTCTTTTTTCCCTGTGTTCACTTATGCACTATGCATTCTGCTTAGAGATCGTGACTGATCATAATGCCATATACGTGAAGCATCCCAATTCGATCAGCTCAAAAGAGACAAGAAAGGCAAGAAAGCATCGAGTGCCGCATCTTTCTATTGTGTCCCCGATAAAGTGCGCTTCTTCACTTCCTGTACTACAGCATGTCAAACACAACACTCTAAGCCAAAACGGAGCAACAGGGGTATAGGGGTTGCTCCTTTCAGGGAGCAATTTCATTGCCACTCCCATTACTCTCCTAAAAGGAGTAACTGCAGAGGGAGGAACCGTTGCTCTCCTTTCAGTTCCTCCATCGGGGGATGAACAGTTACTCCCTCCAGTTCCTCCCTGCAGACCAACAGTTACTCCCACCAGTTGCTCCCTGCCGACCAACCATTACTCCCACCAGTTGCTCTTCTAAGAGCAACAGTTACTCTTTACCGTTCCTCCCACGTGTTCGCAGTTACTCTCTGAAAACCAACTGCACATGCTTCCAGTTACTCCTTGGGGAAATGAGTATTTATCTCAAGTATGCTTGTCACACGCTTAACACATGGCGAGAGCTCCTTGGAAGATCACTGCTTGGGTGCTTCTAACACAAAAAGTGGACAATATTGAAAGGAAAATAAATGCTTTATTGTTCTTTTTATGAGCCGACGTGTGACCACACGTAAAAGTAGACTTCGCCATACCACAGCCAGCACTAAACAAACACCATAATACATCAAAGGTTTTCTGCGTCATCCGTGGAAAAACAATCTTGAATTTCTAGCATAGGGCAGTCTGTTTCATCATTGGTGAGAGAAGGGCAACTTCTCCAATTCTGAAGAACTCAAGTTTCGCAGCTGGTGTTTCCATCAGGCTAGCGCAGCAGAACGTCACCGCAGGCATATGTGAAGCATCTCATTGCTGCAAGAAAAAAAATAGAAGTGTGAGGTTAAACATGCCAGAATGAATTCATAACAATGAGTCACACACACTGAAGCAGTGCTTACATTCTAGGATGTCTACTGCAAAACGAAATGTGAAAAAAAGGAAGGTTCGGCCAAACGTTATTTGGCAAGCCATATAAATGCTGATGTGGTAGACGCTCTTCACATGATGTCTCGGACAGCAATATTCTGGAAGAAAATGTGCAGCACCTCAACAAGGCATATTTGTAGCAGTTAAAGATACCCTTAGGTTCAGTTAACTTGTTTCCTATACACAGCTGAGTGACATTTCTATGAGCCCATTCACCAATGGGCATTCTAAATGAGGTCATGTGTGTGGCAAATAACACGTACTGTCCGCTCATGTTAAAATACTTATTTAGCTCGTGCACATAGTTGCTCTTGATTCTACTGTTCTATCATACGCTGCTGCGTCTTGAATTGTGCAATACCTGTAGGCACAAGCCAAGCATGCAAAGCCTGCTTGAAAGCAACCATTTGCAGAGGCTACATGATAATCTTCAGTATATTTCCTTGTACCTGACGCAAACGGCTGGACAAAACTATAGACAAATAAATGTAGACCGTGCTACCTTCAAAAAATGCTTTAAATTTAGTAAACTAGGGTGCATTTGTTCACTCGGTTGACGAGTCACAGCCACGAGATATGTAAACGAAGCAATATATCTTAAGGCATGCACAGATATTCTGATTCTTTGTTTGGCAGTGTCACAGATAGCTTGCCAATACATATGTATTTGAGAGCAACAAGATGTGAAGCTTTTATTAGTTCAATGTCTTGTTGGTTCACAGCCAAACAGGTTACTGCTTGTTAGACAAATTGGAATAAGCACACCATGGTTTCCAAAAAAAAAAGCATTATTAGAAGTTAGCTCCCGGTGTGAATGTCTGCCTATTTATTTTGTACTGCCTTCTACATGTGCCACAAAGGCATTTGTTGAGGATGTGCTACCAGTCAAGCCAAGATCGCATACTTGGTCAATGTGATGGAAATACAAACATTAGAAACACTGCCACCTCTAGTAAGAGCATAACACTTCAGTATCTTGGACTAGCAAAGAGGTGAACAAGAAAGTTAAGCCCACTCTTGCGGAACTTTGAACGCGAATATTTCAGAGTGGGGGAGGTCAACATGCTGTGGCACTTTTAAACCCACGAAACATCTGCAGAAAACAGGGTAAAGGCAAGTCAAGAAACGCTGTTATGAAGGCCTGCGCATGGACAGCTTTGTGAATCTAGGCCCAAGTGTTATGCTTTGTGCAAGCCAAAATCCATGTAAATAGGAAAAGCATACTTTTAGGAGTACCAGCATAAACAAATCTTGGCAGTCGGCTTTTTAGTACAAACAGCAATCCCTGCAATGAAAACATAAACATTTTATCTTAACGGTAACAGTGTGAGCACACACACGGGCCAGCGGAGCCATGTCGAATTGTCAGTGCCAGTGTAACCATGTGGCATAATGAACTATTCTCTGGCCAACACATGCACAGTTTGCCCCTAAAAAGCGATGCTTTCATATACGTAGTACAAAAAATCTGCACTTACCAAAATTCACTTGCTTTCTGTACTTTAGCATCGTTGGGAGCATCTTTATCTGCAGTATAACCAAATTTGTGTCATATCCCTGAAAAAAAAGTAAAAGACATGCATCAAATATTGTTTCATTTGGCAGCAGTGAAGTCAGGTTAAGAACAGCCAAGTGGGAATCAGCCGAATTATGTGCATGCGGCAAATCCCAAACGGCGTTATTGAGGTTGTCGAAATTTTCGTCGATTGGTATTAACGTCGATATGTGACTTCAATGGCATGCCAAGTTTTCACAGCGCATAAAGCTTTCATGATGCAGAATAATGACAGCGCTAACGAGAACATACAGCATTTATGATTGTCTTTTACGATATTCAGTTTTGCTAAGGTTTTGCATCACTAAAGAAATCTGAAAGATTTGGGTCATTCCTCCTCCAATTGTTCTGTCAATATGTAAACTGCTCGCTTGATGGTGCGCTTATAAAATAGTACGTTCAGCGCAGAGGTGAAGCAAGTGACGCAGTGATGTGGGCAGATTTTTTTTTTTTTAGGCGTGCGGGGAGGGGGGGGGGGGGGGGTCCGCTTATCTGAATAGGCCGGGCAAGCGAATATGGTCGTCAATTTGGGCTCCCTACGCCCGGCCTAAAAAAATTCTGTGCGCAACCGCCTGGCTATGCCAGTGAAGTGATGCGACAATGATTTGTTCACTTACTGATTTACATACACTTTACATCTCTAAAAAATGCGGCCCAAGGCCCCAACACTCAGCCGTTAACATTACATAAAGCCAATGGTAGAAAAGTGCCAGTATGAATGCAGCTACAACCCCGCCCCAATGTTTTTTCAAGCGAGGTAGTGTTGCGGAAATGAACTTTTAACTGCAAAAGTACACTGGCACTGCAGTGGTGACAGGGGAAGCAAGAGGGTATGCAGGCGGTAATAGAGGTAATTTAGTCCGATACGGCTAGCAATGAATACGGTGAATGAGAGCAAATCATTTCTCTTTCAATAGCGCAACCACTCAACAATGTATTGTAAGAGCATTAAATGTTGCTGGAAATGCCACTCACCTGCACGCTGATGCATGCTCAGTCCTTTGTCCGACGAGCGAACAGGCTTGCAGATAGCTGAAGACGTGTTTACGATGTGTTTGTTCCACCCAGCAGCAAAATCCACAACTACTTCGCGCTCCATAAAGATAAATATACACTAACCTTCATCACGAATAAGTATAAACGCAAATCTGCGACACACACACACGATCAAAACATAGCTCACAAGCTCACACCGTCCATGTGCTCGCCAACCACAGACCATATGAAAATGAGTAAGTAGTGCGAACGCGAACCTAGTTGCGCCGAAAAAAAAAAAAAAACGTCGAGAAGTGGCAGCACAGGCGTCAGCGCAATAATTTCAGTGTGTTCTCCTAATACAATTATAAAAAAAACTGAGGTACACTAAAACTCATAAATAAATATAAAAAGTTGAGTGTAATTTTTATTTAGTGCTAGTCAACATAAACACTGAATAAATATTACTTTGTAACTTACATCGTTTGCTACAGCAGCGCCACACTTGTCGTGCGGGCGCAGATGGCGCAGATTTGTCATTCTGCCCTCAAACTACACGGTGAAGCGTGCTACTAAGTGTATGGCTGATGAGAAGCGCGTCTGGGTCCGCTTTTTTTTTTCTTCTCCGATATATCTGGGCGGGGGGGCTCCTTATGCACGTGTTTCGGTGCTTGATCGACTTTGACGCCCTTACTTCGCGGACGAACGGCGTGTCTAGGCTTTTTTTTATCGTTGTTTTGCACGTGTTTCGGCGTTCGGTCCGCTTTGACGTGCCAACTCTCCATTCTGCTGCTGCGTGTGTTAGGTATTTGCCGTACTGTATTCTCAGGCCTTCTGTGTTCAGCCAGCGCTGCTATCTTATTATCTACGGATGCTAAAATAAATCACTGTTTTGGTTTAGTGAAGTTTGGCACACAGAACAAACAATAATCTGGCCCATAAATATCAATGTGGGCGGCATGCATATTTGTGTGCGGTGTCCTGCCGGAGAGTAACCGTTGCGTGACGAGAGCATTTACAGTGGTTCCTCCTTCCGTTGCTCCCTTACAAACTTAAGATGAATACAGTTGCTCCCCCATTCTCGAACAAGTCGGCCATCTTGTTCCGCTTGGTCTTTTCGGAGAGTAACAGTCGGTCTGAAGGAGTAAAAACAGCCGTTGCTCCCATTTTGGCCATTTTTGGCTTAGAGTGAAGGGCTACCTCGCAGAACTCTCGACGTTACTATTCGTACGCTGAGGTTTATGAGGAAAAGTTATACACCAGCGACCACACAAAAAAAAAAGCACATATGCGCACGGGTATAGAAACAATCAACGAACTGTTCATGTTTTTGGCGTCTTCAGATCTCGTTATGTATTTTATGAACGCGAAACAGCCATGGAATCTGGCACCGGTTGCCGCGGAGAATGGAGGGGCATATAGCAAGAAGCGCATCGAAAGATGATATCGTGTGTCAAACACGAGAGCTCGAGCGGGGACTAAGGACTAATTCGAATCACCGAGAATAATGATAATATAAGCAGCTGTTTTCACGCGAAAAGCGCTGAGTGACGCTATATAGCATCATTAAGCCCTTGTCACTCGACACTCAGCAGAAACTATTAGATCACCTATGATGCTCATACAAATGTGAAAAGCGAGCCGTAAAAGAATATTAGAGCGAAAAACAGGCCCTATATAAAATTCACCGGCTATAAGCCTCACACACCACCGGCAACCGTAATTTCGTCATGGCGCCTGTGACGTCACATGTAGCAAAGAGCAGAGACGTCATCTTCTACCACAGTTTCGGCCGCTGCAAATCGTTCAATTTTTTTTTTTTCATGCCAAGCAGAAGAAAGCTCAATTATCTCGATTTCACGCGCTGCTGACCAGGAGAAAACTATGGTACGCCAGAGTGTAGACGTTAACACAGCAGCTGTTTGCTACGTCACGGCTCGTTAGTGCGCCAGTGTTGCCCGACCCTGAAGCCACTCGCATGCTCATAAAAATATTCAATCATGACTTCAGTGCTCAACCGCTAAAGTTTCACCACCTTATTTATCAATGATTCAGAAATCAATCCCCATATCACAGTCCGTATATATATATATATATATATATATATATATATATATATATTACTACGCACACAATATGGCGATCGCGTTTGAAGGAAAAGTGCCACACTACTGTCTTTATGTCGCTCCACGCCTTTCTAACACCGTGACTTTGGCGGGAACCAAAGGGCGGGAAAATTGCGGAGAAAAGAACCATAGCGCCTTACAATTAAGTAAAAAAATAAAGGGCAGCGGTGTGTTGCGGACGAAAAAAACGTGACAAATGGGCCCACAGCGGGGAAAGGACAGGTGGAATAAACTTATAGAAAAGCAAAACGAACAAATCTCTCCCTACGCAACTCGTCCTATATATATATATATATATATATATATATATATATATATATATATATATATATATGTAATAGAGGAGATATTTTTATTAGTCTGCTGTATAGCAAGGTGAGTGCTTTCACTTTCCGACATTCGAGCTTGGCCGGCCCGGCTAAGAGCTTGCGGGAATATTAATGGCTCCCATCTTGCCGACAATGCAGCGTCATCTGTTCAATCGAGGCTCGATAATAGCTTTTCCGATCGGCGCGCACACACTCGACGTCTGCACACGCTAATACCGCGCAACGCTGCCGAAACTAAGCCTGGAAGAAGTACTAAGCAAAAAATAAAAAGAAAACGCGGAGCGCAGCTGGCGGTGGCGCAGCACTATACAGCCGCACACGTATACTTGTATATTAAGCTGGCTATGGCAGTGTGCACTCCCCACTGCTTTGATAAAACGAACGAGTCTTATTCATTGGAGCATTCAGCACTGCTGATTGCGAACAAGGGGAATCGATACTTTAGCTTTCCCTTTCCTCTGAGTGAGATGGTACAAACGGCGTTGCTGTACACCTATATTCCACGTTTTTAAACAGAGGTAGGCGCCGTCAGCATACTGAGACGCTTGTAGCGACCTCGCGGAGCCATAGACTCCGCCGAGCCCGAACCTCGCCACAGCCCTGTATCATCACGTGACAATTGGCATCCTGTTTTCAGTCCCCGGCTTACCGACGGTAAAGGCGGCAGTTCCACAGTTAATTGAATGCAACATGAAGGGTCGCCATTACCGTAAAAAAAAAACAGCACATTTGAATAGGACGGTCCGACTGCGCAAAGGTGTGAAAGCGCCACACCCCCTCTTCCTTACACACACACACACCCTACTACCACCTTTCACATGGTTAGAAGGCGGAGGACGAAGGGTCCCTCAGTCCGCACGCCTATGTGACTGTAGCGCCATTTGCTCAGCTTTCTGGAAGCAGCTATACCACTGTGGCCGTGGTGCAGGCGGCTTCTCAGAGAGCAAACATTTCACCAGTGTTTACGTTAACCAGCTGATCGACTAACTCGATCGACATATGGTTACCGCGACGCGCCCAAGGCGTCGGTGGATAAGCGTATACTCATATATATAGTAGAGACTAACATATTCGCCATTCGCTGAGTCTTCTCTGCAGCACACCTACGATGCGCACGGGCTCGTTTCCTTTCATCTCAGCCGCGATAATCGTACGCCATTACCTACCTTCTTTTCTCGTTGTCTGGTAGATCATCATATGTACGTTACTCCCGGTCGGGCATGCTTGCGTAATTCCGGTTCCCGGACTGCCTAGCTCGAGCCAGGCGGCGGGATAAAGGGATCCATGAATAATTTAACACTGTTGTTTGCAACACAGGGAAACTGCGGAAGTAAAGGCTATACCGAAAACCGGGATGCATCAAGACCTCGTATAAAGACGGCCTCGAGTGTACAAACAGCACCCAGTTTACATGATCAGTTCAGCTTTCAAAGACATATTTGGTAATACGAACGCGTTCAACGCATCAGCACTGCCGCACGCCATCCGAACCTGACGACGTCGCCTCCGATAATGCTAAAGGGCTACAATCGGCAACCCGGACACGTTTGTTTCCACACAAACCAGGGGTGTGGTATTCCTCAGAATAGCGTCGTAAGATTATAACAACGTCTGGCGTTTTACGTCTCGAAACCGCGATATGATTATGACAGACGCCGTATAGTGGAAGGTCTCCGGAAACACTTCGACCACCTGGTGTCCCTTTAACACGCAGTGACATAGCACATCGAGTTAACGGGCGGAACATGGGAGAGGCCTTTGTCCTGCAGTGGACGTAGTCAGGCTGATGATGGTGGTGATGATGATGATGACATCGCACAGTATGCACGCACCTCTCATTTCGCCACCATCGAAATACGACCGCCACGGCCGGAATCGAACCCGCGACCTTCCGGTCAACAGTCGAGCAGCGTAACCACCGAGGCGGACAACGTCGCGAGACTCTTTTATCGTTTAATATTCAAGTTTCACTTGTTTTTACCATGCGTTTGCCTTTGTTTTTCCTTGACGCGGTGCAATGCGAAACTTTCCGATAAATAAATAAATAAATAAATAATTTTTACGCCCCATGCTGGCGTTCGGGAGAGCAACGCGTGCGAAGGCGCGTCCGACGTGGAGATCCGAGAGACGCTGATAGCTGCGAAACGCGCTGTACCAAACTCAAGCATGGGCGCGCGCACGGAGAATGTACATATATATATACACGGTGAGCTTCGGTCGCGACCCGATCAATAAACCCCATCCTGTCAATTTCATTCTGACCCACTTCAGCTGTACAAGACGCTGAAAAGCAACAAAAACAGCGCTTTGGACAGAGGAAAGTGAGGGCTATAGAAACACGGCGATGACTATAACAACAGCTGCTCAATCAACATCGCTGTTGTTAGTCAGCGCCGTGTCTGTTCATCTTCAAATTGTCCCGTCCAAAGCACTACTGTGTTTCAGTTTCATAATGCATTGACCAGCCCCAGTCAAAACGCACGGCCGTCTCTCTTTTTTTTTTTTTCATTTAAAGCCACGAAGAAGACTTTTCTTTTTGTGTTTTTCCGGAACAGTTAATCTAATAAACAGCACGTGCGGAGCAAAGCAAGAACATTTTCCGAAGACTGCATCCTCCGTTGTCATAAACTCGAAGTTGCGCCGTCCTATAGATAAAACCGCTAGCCTCACAGAAAACGGGCACCGAAACACAAACACAATAATAACAAGAAAGTGCGCGTCTATAGAAAAAAAAAAAAAACAAATTACACTCCCAGGTCATACCCTACCCATATCTTCCCGAAAAATAAACAGCACAGCACGATTAGCCACAAGCAACGGAAGCGCCGTAAACGACCAAGGTAAGACCCCCCGTCACTTTACGACCAACGTAAAATGGCTGAGCGGATGACCGAACACATAAAAGAAGTTAGAACAATAAGAAGAGGACGCCCAGAGCTCCCTCAATCGGCAAGTAGCGAACTGAAAGAGGCCGTTTCAAAACACTCAGAAGTGTCCAGAACAGGCAGTCGCGCATTTGAGGGCGGACGACACGACTCCCGAAATAATTCAAGTGCAATATGCTATCTATAGGCTGGAGAATTCCCTTTTTCCCTCCCTTTCTCTCTCTCTCTCTCTGTGTGTGTGTGTGTGCGTGTGTGTGTGTGTGTGTGTGTGTGTGTGTTTTCTTTTTCATTTAGGAGCACTCTCGCCACTAACTTCAACAAGTCTCGAACTAACACATAAACTTAATTCCTCTTCGCGCTTCGCCGACCCCAGAAAGCAGCGCAAGTGAAGAGTATACCACGAAAAGTGAACGAATCAGTCCCGTAGCTTGGCAAACCACAGCGAAGAATTCGTGCGCGAAATGTGCTCGTGCATCCGTTCCTACAACAGCCAGCTGCGCGGTTCACTTCAAAGCACGAACTCACGAATATCGTCCTATATACATGGCGTATCCAAACATGTATTTATTCACCAACACCAGTGCGTAAATATAGAAAGCTACACGCTGGACAGGGAGCCACGATTGACGACACTGAGAACGTCATGACGTCGTTTGCGGAACGGAGCGGAGGCGAACGAGCGCATCGAGGCACGACGAACCCTTCCCCTTCCCCCCTCGTCACGTTCCCTGTCACCCACACGCAAACGTTATGTTTTAACACGACTGAATGCAGGAACAGCGCAACCTAGAAGTAGTTACTTCGTAACTACGGAAGCGAAAAAACAAGGACAGAAAAGAGCGCTGTTGGTAGTTATGTCCTACCAACTTGCCCATGCAAGCTTCCACACCCTGCATTCAGTTATGTCCTACCAACTTGCCCAAGCTTCCACGCTTCATAATTCCACGCTCCACGCTTCATAACTTCATTCCTATCAACTTGCCCAAGCTTCCACGCTTCATAACTCCACGCTTCATAACTGCATTCAGTTATGTTCAGTTAGAAAAGCAGCGCTCTTTTCTGTCCTTGTTTTTTCGCTTCCGTAGTTACGAAGTAACTACTTCTATAGGTTGCACTGTTCCTGCATTCAGTTATGTCCTACCAACTTGCCCAAGCTTCCACGCTTCATTATCACGACTGCGTGCCATTTTCGATCGAAAAAAAAATTGCGACCAAAACAAAACAAGGGTGCGATGACAAGTTTGTTCATGACTTTTTAATTTACTATTTCCGAATCTCGCAGAACTGACCGTTTCTAACCTCGTGAGGACCAGTCGGCAGCGTCTACTAGTGAACCCTTTTTCTTCGTATACTGGAACTAAGCTCGCCGGAGAGTCCAATGAAAAACGTGTGACGTGTTAAGGCCGTCTTACGGTCGCCTCATTGAGCATATTTGTATATGACGTTACAAAACGCGACTGGAATAGAAGCTTAGCGGTTTAATTGGGACTGGGACACCGAAGGCACGGCTTTTGCTCGGTAGACAACGTGGGAGGCCGCTGCGTATCAGTTCGCCGAGCTAGCGAGCGCTCACTGCAACTTTGACCCCGCAGCGCCATGCTCGCTGTAGTTTCTGAAACAAGTACAGCACCTCTTTGTCGGTACGTTAGAATGTCACCGTTCGTCGCGCGTGTGTATGCAGGCATCGCCGCGATATCTATTCCGCATACGCGTACTCGACGTATAGTAGAAGAATCAACATCGTATAGAGAGAACATCTCGACAAGGTCATTTCTCTTCATCATGACAGCAAGTGGCGAAGATGAGGTGGTATGGAAAAAAAAAAGAGACACTAGAGGGTTTTTCATGAAGTCGCCTATGACGACCAGAAATCGAAAGCCCACATCTTTTTCTTCGCAGTCGATGTATCGATCCTCCCCGCCCCCTCCGAAAGCTTTCTGCGTCCAATGTACCTCGCATTGCCTCCATAGAATCGGAGGCATTTGCGAGCTTTATGCACATCAGCTAACCTTGCACCGCTTCCGTGCTCGGCCAAGCGTCTGTCACGTGATGACGTTTACATGTGACATATCGTTATATAACGTCGCGATCACGTCACGAACTTTGTCAATTCGTGCCGTCATGACTTTTTTTTTTTTTGCGTCACTCGTGTTGACGCCGGCGGCCAATTCTAGTGTTTGACGAGGCGCCTAAGAATTTCGCGTTAAAAGGGTCGTGAAACATTTTGCAAGAGCTTTCGACTGCGTGTCTATTCAGAAACCTGGCCGTCCATTCGATGATACGCCTCGACTGGTTTTATCGTCCGGGTTCATTTGTTAACTATATTAACAAGATTCTATATTAACAAGACGTGAGCGATTCCCAGCTCACGTTCCCCCTCAATTGTACAGCTGACGAATGTTTAAATCTGCCCGTGAAAAGTCTCTGTCACCGACAAAACATGGCGACGCAGCAATGTTTGATGAGGCATAGTTGAACGAGGTTCGTATTATGTAGCACCATACCGTTTCGACTGCGGAGCCGCAAAGCCATCACGAACGTTGTTTACACACGGATAAGTTGTGCGGCAATGTCAAATGACGCGCATGCTAGGCATATCGAGGACTAAGTCACCCAAAACACGCCTTAAAACACAACCTAACGCAACTGGTAATAAAAATATTACATCATCTGCCGCTAACGGAAACCATGTGTGGACGCGAAGCAGCGGGAAGATGACAAACGACACCCACGGAAACTCGTCCACGACCCTTAAGCAGGTGCAGCACCATTCAGAACCCCTACCTGAATAACGCTACCGGTGACCATCGTTTGATGCCAGTGACCACCACCGTGAACGCTTCCGGTGACCATGACTATTGCACTGCTAAACAGCCGGTCCCTCAATGGACACGCCAGGACACCGAACGTGATCCCGTGCTAACCAAAGCAGACACGTTGCGCCTCACGGCATTGTGTAATGCGTTGCCACGGGGAGCATATAGGAGAGGGGGAACGTAGAAGAGGAGAGAGCGAGGGGGATAAAGGTACGCGCATGCGCAGTGAAGGTGCGGACACCACACTGTTGGAGCGTTTCGTTACCTTCGCCGGCGACTCAGGAGAGAGAGGAGGGCAGTGTAAGAAAGGAGGTGGAGGGGGAGCGGATATGCATGCGCAGTAGGAGTGGTCACGCCGCACACCGGATTGAACGCCGCCATAAGCTGCTTCGCATCTCAAACACAGGGACGCTGCGCCGAGCGAGCGAAGGCGACACGTGGCGGAGCCCGGACGTGCTTGAAAGCGAAACCGAGCAGATCACCCGCTGTACTTGCACACTATATACACACCTCGGAGCGCGAAAATTGCTGTTCGTTTTTTTTTCCCTATGCGTTTCAATAAATCTGCCTTTTGGAGCAAACAAAAGCTAACACTCACTTTATAACTTATCTTTAACGTCCACCCAAATCTGAGCACACGGGCCTATCAGCATTTTCGCCTCCCTCGAAAATGTAGCCGCCGATGCCGGGATTCGATCCCGCGACCTGCGGATCAGCGGCCGAGTACCTTAGCCACTATAGAACTCCACAACGAGGCTAGATATTGCACCGAAGTAGATATCAGAATCTGCATGCCCACTCCACATTGAAGCAGAAAAAAAAATGACAGCCTGGCAGCTTCATTTTCGTTTTTCAACCGCTTCAATATTATATTTTGTAGATAGCGCCACGCCATCTGATACGTAGCACGGTATAAGTTAAGAACAACAGAGGAATGAAGTAGCACTAAAGGCTGAAATTAAACAAAATATGAACTGTTTCGTGCACGCAAGCGTCCTGCGAGGGAGCACTTAACTGAATTCAGTGGGCTGTCGGAGTGCGATGATGATGAGTACTGACTACCGCTTGCCCGCACCCGCTAGGGTGGATAAGCCACCGTGTGGGTGGTATATTAAAGAATTAATAATGCTAAAACGAAAAATAAAGAAACGGGAGAAGATAAATATAGCACAGAAATCTCTCCCTTCTACTCCGGCACCACCATAAGCTTTTTTTTAATAAACCGGGATAAGGTTATACCAGGCGGGGCAACACCAGGTCATATTAACAGTGCCCTCACCTAAGCGCTACGTGCATTAGCTGAAAAAGCGAACTTGAACAATGGCCACCAAATCGCGCAGACGGCAGTGAAAAAAAACAAGACTATGCGGCGAAGCACAAGGGGTCGAAGCAGAGATGAGAAAGCGCGCGGCTTCTTCAAGCGCGATTATGCAAAACAGCTCGACGGGCGAAAAAAAGAAGCCCAGCGGGCAAGCCAAGCATAACGGGCGAAAGTTCGGCGTCGGGTTCGCTGGCGGCGCTCTCCGCGCATCGCTAACCCCCGAGCTCAGGTCGTCTGCATCGAAAAGAGCGCGCTCAAACAGGCGGCCAGACGGCATCCGTGCGAGAGGACAACGTGGACCAGGGCTGCCACTGAATTTCTAGACGAGCGAAATGTCGCCATTTTTTCTTCAAATTTCGCCAAAAAAGTTTCCACTCAACATGCTTAGGTGCGGCATGCCTATAGTAATAAAAATTTTCGATTACGTATAGCCTCGAAGTAAATACGGTACCACCCATAGAACCTAAGTCATTCTGACGCTTTTGAAAGGCTGTTTTCAAAGGCTGTTCATTACCTGCATCACCATGGGAGCCCTGAAAAAGGGCATGCGTAAACTAGCAGCGTTCCTGAATGCTATAGCACATCATAGGATAAGCTCGTGGTGGCTTCCGTTGTATATACCGAATGCCGCAAAAAGCAATCGCTACAAGAAATAGATGGCGCGCGTAGCCTTCCTGCAGATTTAGGGAATTTCCCTGCTGTGAAACCACGTATCCTATAAACGAATAACCTAATTACAAAACAACGGAAATAAAATCGAAAGTATACTGCGTAACCGTCGCAATGCGCGCACAACGCTTTAAGAGTGGACATGCTTACGCTATACATTCACCTCCTTGCGATTTCTGAAGGGTGCTCAAAGAAGCCCGATTTGTTGGCCCGCACGAAAAGTATCAAAAAACTAATTTAAGCTCAATATACGAAATTAGGGGGTACTGCAGCAGAGAATAGTCGACAAGCTATTCACGACAGTTGAAGCTGTGGTCGGAACACGCAGCCTTACAGTCCCCTATAGCCACTCCAGAAGGGAAACTTTGAAGAAGCTTAAAGCTCTAAAAGCACCTAAAAAGCGCAGTATAACACCACCGCCTCGCAGCACGCGAGGCAGTCCACTGACCTAAATTACGCTGGGAAATCGCTGACGGACGCACCAGTGCCCCAGTATACCTCCCTGCAGGTGAATCAGGTGATACACGCGATAAACAAGACAGACATATAGTAAATAAACTGTGCGTGAAGTGCGCCTTGAAGCCGTGGGTCTGGCACTAGGAAAAATAGAAACAGCTTTGTCGGCCATTTGTTTTGGAGACACTGAGTAAATTGAATGCATAACTCAGCCGATACATAAGCCGAAAATCGCCGAAAATTCGCCATGTCACCATTTCATGATTTTAGGTCGTCACGGGCGCCCAATTCGCTGAAATTCGCCGATTTGGCGAAAACTAGCCACCAGTGGCAAACCTGACGCGAATGGAAAACGTTGCGGGCCGCATATATATATATATATATATATATATATATATATATATATATATATATATATATATATATATATATATATATATATATATATATATATATATATATATATATATATATATATATATTTCGACGCATCCGCAATTTCGATAACACCCCGATCCTGACTCCACGTGCGGGAAACAACTGGAGAAAAGCTTAGGATACAGGGTATCGACTATAGTGAACCAGAACATACTTTATTATCGACCATGCATGTGTGGACCCTGGCGCGACCATATAAAAGACTAAAAGCGCGGCCTGCGCAGCGGCGGCCACGACCTACAGATAGATTTTGCTCGAGCTCCCGCCGCACTCTCACGATCGTTATGACACGCTCTGGAGTGCAATGAACTGGGCAAGCTGGAACGTTATGAACCGATACGCTCTGGTTTTGAACAATTATTAAGTGTGCCGCCTCTTTAATTACCTCCTCCGCTTGTCAACACTTTCTCTTCCGAGGTGAGCTCTACATTAACCACATTATCACCCTCTCGATCATTGTCGCGACCCAGTCCCCCTTTACACTCGTCAGAAAAAAAAAATGATAAAGAAACCGGTTTATATTCGCCCTCCCGTAAAGCAACAAAAAAATCGTTCCCTCGCTCTGATAAGAAATTTATGTACGTTGTGCCTGCTTCTTGTTTCTTAGATTAGAAAAGCTTTCAGTCCACTACATGACACCTCATTCATTTTGAGTGCTGCGAAGGCATAAATTATTCGTCGTCATAAGACCACCTCCGCTGTGCTTTAACGTCGTCTTTTATCAACAAATTCCAAAAATAATAAGGTAAGTAATCTTGACATTTTCATTTTTTTTTTGTTCGGAACAAAGGCACACATTTAAAAATAAGCTTACTTGCTATACGGGTCACCAAATATCGACGTCGTAGAAATGCACGAAACCCCATCGAAAAGCGGTATACTGTGGTTCCAAGAAGAAAAAAAAAAGAAAGACTTCTCCAATCTCACGCACTGAGGCATAATATCTCTCATCCCGAGAGCTACCCAAATCACCATACTGAAGTATGTTTACTGGTCTTCGTTGAAACAGCCATTGTGTTGTATCGGGGCAAGTAGTTTTCTAGGAAATGAACAACGAAAGACCACACTCAATAGCCGCACGGCACGAAGGCGCATTCACAAATTCTCGACACGGGAGTCCTCCAAACACACTGCCGACATCGACTGGAGGGGAAGCCCATCGACAGAGCCATCGACTTGGGACAATCGTTCAACTCCGGCTGCGAGCATCGAAACGCTCAAAGGGTTTCGACCGGTATGCGCCATGGCGTGCAGAGCTCGCCAATGTCAACACGCCACAATGGCGGACGTTGTACGCACAATTGCAAGTGTTACGGTCGACCAAAAAAACAATAACGAAAAACGGTCAGGTCGAACCAACTCTATATAGCCAATGTACACAGAATATCACTCGACTGAGAGGGAATGAAGACCGCGTTGCTACGGCAACAGCGGAGAGTCTATATTGACTGATATTCGTCAATACTGACCATGTTTTAGCCAAGAAGAGGTAATACCAGACGACAGTGGCCACCACTTAGACAGCATACGCCGAGATTAACCATGACTGAACCAACGATATCTATATTCTGGCCAACTCAGGAAGCATTAGCAATTATTAAGGCTACACCGGGCACTAAACATCACATATATAAGTTAGTCGACAAAGCCAGTGCCACTGGCGTAACCACAATATATATATTATATATATATATATATATATATATATATATATATATATATATATATATATATATATATATATATATATATATATATATATATATATATATATATATACCAAACATCAAAAGACGCACAACGCCCACATACACAAGTGTTGGTTGACCCCCCTCCCCCCCGCCTCCAAAAACAATTTCAATTTCTGGCTACGCCTCTTGCCAGTGCCCCGAATTTCAGCAAAGATTGGAATGAAACAGCTGAACCAGGCAGGACAGTACTCCATTCGCTTGTCTTAACGAATCGTGGGATGGCACACGCTTTAAAAAAAAGTGCCCCGGCATGCAACAAAAGTGGACCCTTCTACTACGGGTACCATCTCCTAGGCACCGCCTCTGTAGCCATTAGCATTCCTCCACGTCGCGAAAGAATGCAACCACGCAGATTTCCACACTCGGAATTCGAAAGAAAGCCACGGCGACGATTTGGAGCCGCGGTCGTCTTCGATTGCCCTTCGGCGACAATCGAAAACGACGATAGTGCAGTCCCTGAGAACGAATCCCGCGCGATCGGTTTCCAAGGCAACCCCTCGCATGCACCCGCAGTAGCCAAGAGTAAGGCGGTGAAGCTTAACGAATGGCTCCTAAAATAAGGCGTCTTTTTTATTTCTCATTGCCGGCGGTAGGCGCACCCACAAAGCGAAGCGCGAGCTGCAGCTCAGCTCATCGAACTCTTTCGGTGTTGTTTCATTAACGCCATAGAGTTAAAGAGCTAGTTTCGCACAAATTCCGGCGTCGGCGTCGGTGTCCACGTCGTTAATTGTGAGCGAAAAGTCATCATCGTATGCGTGACCAAAAAAATCGAGGACGATGCAAATAAATAAATAAAAAAAATCCCGGGTCACAGTGGGTATCGAAGACGGGTCATTTAAGTACGAGTGGTGATCGAACCCGGGTCGTTTGCGCGGCAAGCGGATCTTCTACCACACGGCCACCCGTCTGCTTGTGAGCACAGTGAAAAATAACTCCCTCTGTTTGCAAATGGAGTGAAAATAACGCATGCTTTACAAACACGCGCGTCCTGTATACACGCTTCACAATAGAACATGAACTATTGGAGTAAAAATGCGTGGTACTAGCTCCCATAGCCATCGATCGTCAGAACATGTAATTATCGTAATGCCAACACGGTGTAAAGCCAGTCACCTACTACAAAAGGCCCACGCGCCTATTCCCTCAACGCCGCACTGGGAACTGAATATCGCTATCGCGTTCAACTGTGAAAGGCGAAACTTTACGGTTCCTTAATTTTACTCATACTGAAGAGATTTATTTCCCTACATGAAGACTGTCTAGGTCTCAGTTTGCAACGGAATTTGAAGCACTACGTTGAAATCAGAAAACAAAAGAGTTTCAAGCACCATGTCGAAATAAGAAAACACAGGAGTCTGTACCTGAGTGGTTGCAGAGGGTGAAACCCTTGGAAGCGCTAAAGAAGTTCTAAAATTGATGTCTGTCCACTGAGTAGGACTGACACCGTATTTGTTGTGGTAAACAATAACAGGCAATAAAGCAAGAAAAAAAAACCAGCGTGTCTCAGTGATACATTACTGGGGCTATAACGCAGGAGACCCGGGTTCGAGCCCCATTTTGTCCTTGGCGTTTTTATTTATTTACTAGTTGTTGTTTTTTCGCGCAATATTGGTTTCGGACACCAGCGGCAGCGGCGGACAACCATGTGGCGCCAAAACAGGACCCATGTTGTGATATCACAACAGCTTTCGCCATGAAATCGCAGGTGCACGCGCTGCATGATTCACGGACGTGTTCCGGATAGTTCGCCAATTTGCAAAATAAAAAAAAAGAATATTTACGGCACAGTGAGCACTTCCTAACTGTATAATTGCACTAGCTACAAAGTAACATTCTTTCTCATCTCTCTATCAGGGAGCGTGTGCTGAGCAAACAGCGAAAAAATATGAGGTGTCGCGGCAAGACCAGGACAAGTTTGCCATAGAAAGCTACAAGAAGAGCGCAGAGGCTGCAAAAAAAGTTATCTTTGCCAAGGAAATAGTACCACTGACAATCCAGGGAAAGCGCGGCAAGCCAGATGTTGTCGTAGTAGGCATTCTATAGCACAGTTACAAGCGGCCCGTGCTACAAGTGCAGACGTTCCTTTCCTTGTGTAACGGTCAAGGCATCCACCAAGAAGCGAAGCAAGGCTAGCCATTGAGAAGGCGATGCGAATGAGGCCCGACTACGCTATCGCGTTTTACCCTCGATGGTGAAGCTCAGGCGTCCTCCCCCCCCCCCCCCCCCCCCTCCTTTTTTTTTTTGTTACCGATCGGGTTTAACCAAATCTTCGAAAGGAAGACTACCAATACCGTTTGGAAACAGCAGGAAGACTAGTACGACTAAGCACGAAATAACGCTGTAGAGTTCATAGAGCACTTCTCTCTCACTCTATCTAAAGCGCTCCAAATGAAAGGCAACTGTGCTTAATATCGTTTGCACTTAAGACATATTACGAGAATTAGCTGATGTATGCAATGAAGCCGAAACAAAGACGCAGTCCTGCCGCGGCACTTCGAAATCCACCTCATATTGTTGGCATGGCAGCGCTACGGGGCAGCCATTTGCCTGTTTCAAATATTTCCGTAATTACGGACAATTTAATCAAATATGGCGTCACAGTTTGCTGCGCGGTTAATGTGCCGTGCGCACTTTGCCGAGCGAAAACTCGCGAGGCAACGTTGCAAACAAATACCGCGCTTCCTCTCTCTCTCCTATACCGTTTGCGGAGCTTCGCCAGTAAGCTCCTGAGCACAGCCGAGAAAACAAGCAGTTATGCGTGGAACCAAGGGGGAGCAATTTGCATACACTCAATGCCGATTAAGGATTTACGTGTTCATGCTCTGCTGCAGAAAAAAAAAAATAAAGGAAGCGATAAGAAACACGGATCTTACAAAAAAAAAAGAAGGTTCGCGAGTTGGACCGAGAGCGGCGGGAAAACAAAATGTCTTTTTACTCGCAATTAGTAGCATTTTGTTTAAGCTCGCGAATTTCGCAAAGTGACTGTTTTTATCAAGGTGCAATAATAAAAAGATTCCAAGTGAACGTGTCGAGGACGGTTGTTCCCGAGAATTTTTTGTTAAGTTTTAGGCGGTGCTAGAAGTGTTGCATGAAAATGAATATGGATAAATTACCCCCTTCAACGAGCCTCCGCAATAAGCATTACTTCAAAAATAACCAATGCATGAATACATGCATACGCATTTATGTACGTGTGTGTGTGCCTTTGCGCATATGTATGTATGTATGTATGTATGTATGTATGAATGTATGAATGTATGAATGTATGAATGTATGAATGTATGTATGTATGAATGTATGAATGTATGTATGTATGTATGTATGTATGTATGAATGTATGAATGTATGAATGTATGTATGTATGTATGTATGTATGTATGTATGTATGTATGTATGAATGTATGTATGTATGAATGTATGAATGTATGAATGTATGTATGTATGAATGTATGTATGAATGTATGTATGTATGTATGTATGTATGTATGTATGTATGTATGTGTGTATGTGTGTATGTGTGTATGTATGTATGTATGTATGTATGTATGAATGTATGAATGTATGTATGTATGTATGTATGTATGTATGTATGCATGTATGTATGAATGTATGTATGTATGTATGTATGTATGTATGTATGTATGTATGTATGTATGTATGTATGTATGTATGTATGTATGTATGTATGTATGTATGTATGTATGCATGCATGTATGTATGTATGTATGTATGTATGTATGTATGTATGTATGTATGTATGTATGTGTGTATGTATGTATGTATGTATGTATGTTCAAATACGGCGTCTCTCGTAATCATACCGTGGTTTTGGGGCATTAATCCACAGATATTATTATTGTGAAGGTTAACAGCACCAAAGTATATATAAGACATGAACTATGGTTATCACCATCTTTTATTGGCGGCCTGATTTAAGTGAAATTATGACTTGCAGTTGGGGACTGATTATCGGAAACGTGCGTGAAGGTTAAAAACACACCAGTGTCAAGACGTTATGAGACAGCGAGATACAACAGGTCGGATACCTCCGCTGCCTGTGCACAAGGTCAGGTGTTCACACTTCCTGCCAGTATACTAATACGCGCGAACAGCGTAGCACGGTGAAGTTTTACCGGCTACTGTCACAAAATTACGAAATTAACGTTTTATTAGATTCTCTGCCATCTGCATTAGATTTGTTTGAGTTTTTTTTTAATTTAAATGCGAGGCATTTCTTAGCAAACTTCGGCGACATTAAGCGTATCTATCTATCTAGCCGCTTGCGTTTGGGTGCTCTCGTGATCACCCCCTTAACTTGGCGTGAACCAAAATTAGCATGGGAGGGTAAAAATAGACCCATAATAGCAAAATTTGCATTTTTCAAGGACAAACAGGAAGTACTGTCATCAGCGCGAAAACTTAAAGGAACGGGATTGTCTATTAGTGAAGATTTCTCTTTTACAACCAGGCAAATAAGGAAAAAATTGTACGACTTTGCCAAAGCTCAGAACACCAGATTCTACTTAGCCGTCGACACTTTACACATGGACAAAAAGACGTATGTGGTTGATAGTATTACGAACAAAGTGGTACTGTCGACAAGATAGCTCTTATATCCTCCGCCTCTTACAAAGCGCTATATCAAAAACCGCAGCTACACGTGCGCTTAAGAGTGTCTCCAAGATAACCCCCTTTCTAACAAAACCTCATTATCTTTTACGTTTACAAACATACGTAGTTTACTGCCTAAAAAAGAAGAAATAGGTTCGCTGCTAGACGACAACGAATCTGACGTCCTCGTGCTTACTGAGACGTGGTTGCAACCTGATATTAACGATGACGAGGTTTTACCAAATTTTAACACCTTTAATATCTATCGTAAAGACCGCGCTGTTAAAAGAGGTGGTGGTGTTCTTTTGGGCATCAGAAAAACAGTTTGTTCTTACGTTGTCGACACAAAATCAGCCCTTGAGATAATTTGGGTTGCTTGCAAAACAAGCCCTACTAACGTTGTTCTAATAGGAAACTGTTACCGCCCTCCTGATTCCAATAGTGGTTTCATAGCTGAATTGAGGGAAAGTATTACTGATGCCATTAACTTGTGCCATACTAAAACTGTCTTTCTTTTTGGAGACTTCAACCTTCCCCAGATTGATTGGAATCTTTTATTCTCCCCTTGTAACACATCATCCCAGTTTATCAGCCTAACGCTTGACTTTAATCTTGTACAGGTGGTCAATAAACCCACCCGTGGAAACAATATTTTAGATTTAATACTGACCTCAGCCCCTGATACAGTCGTGGAAGTCCTTTACCGAGAAGGTCTTAGCGATCACAGACTTCTTGAAGTAACCCTTGATCTTCCTGTAACGTTTTCCGGCAAAAATACCAAAAAAATTCGCGACTATAATAAAGCTAACTATGCCGAAATCAACAATGAACTTGAAATATTCTTTAACCAGGTATTCTTGACCTCGTTTAGCAATCGCTCGGTCCACGACAACTGGGTACTTTTCCGTGACAAAATGACCGTCTTGATTAATAAATACATTCCCTTGATTTCGATATCTAATGACAAGTGTAATGCCTGGTTCGCTAAGTCACTCAACCAACTAAGAAATAAAAAGAAACGTCTCTACCGAAATGCTAAACGCCTGCGCACAGCCAGTGCGTGGGATAAGTATAAGCAGTGTTTAAACACCTACTGCGCAGCTTTACGTTCTGCTAAACTTAAATATTTTTCAACAGACCTGGGCTCCCTCCTAAAAACAAACCCAAAAAAATTCTGGCGTGAAATATCTCGCAATCGGGATGCTAATCACATTACCTTACATGATGAGAATCACGAACCTCTTTCTAACAGCCAGTGTTGTTCTGCTTTTAACTCTTTTTTTGCCTCAATGTTTACTCGGGAAGACCAATCCACATTACCTAACGTGCCCGATTGTGATTACCAGTACATGAAACCTATCGAAATTACAGCTAAAGGTATAGAATGTCTGATAACTAAGCTGAAGCTGTCTAGCTCCGCTGGGGCTGATAATATTAACTCAAAAGTACTAAAAAACACAATTTCCATTACCAGTAACATTCTGTGCTATATTTTTCAACAATCTTTAGAGTCTGGACAGATACCTGACGACTGGAAAGTTGCAAAAGTTACCCCATTGTTCAAGTCTGGAGACCAACATCTACCCCAAAATTACCGTCCAATCTCACTTACATCCATTTGCTGCAAGCTATTAGAACACATTATCGCTTCGCACATTTACAATCATCTTGAGTCTAACCAGTTCTTTTTCCGCAATCAACATGGGTTTAGGAAAGGTTGGTCATGCGAGACACAACTGCTAGAATTCACGACTGACCTTCACTCGAACATGAATAATAACCTCCAAATAGACTGCATTTTTCTTGACTTCTCGAAAGCGTTTGACCGTGTGCCCCACTGCCGCCTAATCTCAAAGCTATCTGCTCTTCAATTAGACTCACTAACCTTATCATGGCTTCGAAATTTTCTTTCTCTCCGGAAACAGTTCACTGTCATCAATAACGATTCGTCGTCAATATGCGATGTAACTTCCGGGGTGCCACAGGGCAGCGTGCTCGCCCCGCTGCTATTTCTTATATTTATAAACGACTTGCCTGATGGCGTTACATCATTCATACGAATATTTGCCGATGACTGCATAATCTACCACCCTATCAAAAATGTTAACGATCATTACGCACTACAGAAAAACCTTGATGTAATTATGAAATGGTGTGAGACGTGGCAAATGGTTCTAAACGCATCAAAATGCAAAACCATCTCATTTAGCCGTAAGCATGACCCCTCCATTTTTTCATACCGTATAAATAATGACCCGCTCTCGCATGTTTCCACATACAAATATTTGGGCCTACACTTCACACAAAATCTTTCATGGTCCTCTCACATCACTAACATCTGCGCAAATGCCTCGAGATCACTGGGATACCTACGCCGTAACTTACATTCCTCCCCCGCTAACGTCCGAAAACTAGCTTACGAAACTTTTGTTCGACCTCAACTTGAATTCGCCTCATCAATCTGGTCCCCCCACCAAAATTACTTAACCAACATGATCGAGGCAGTTCAAAATAGGGCAGTCCGATTCATTTCTCGTAATTATAATTTCTGCTGCAGCGTAACACAACTTAAAATGGATTATTCACTTCAATTATTATCCACTCGCCGCAACATTTCTCTTTTATGCCTCTTTCATAAATACGTCAATAGCACTAAAATGACCAGACTTCCAATTGAACGACCCTCCTATTTATCAACTAGACTACACAACCGACTTAGTTTATCGCGCATTTACGGCAAAACGAACTCATTTAACGCATCCGCTTTGCCTCGTGCCATCACGTTGTGGAATGATCTTCCCGATAACTTGGTATCTGACACTAACCCTGTTTCCTTCCGCAACAAATTGGTCTTACATTTTGGTTGATAATTTCATGTTCACAGTTTCGTTTTTGTATGTATATGACATTCATAATGCTGTGCAAAAAGTTTTTTTTCTAATGCGCTTATTGCCCCCTTATTTTTTGTGCTTTATTTTTGTTTGCTTAGGACGAACTGTTCGCACTTCCTGTAAGCGCTTTCATGATTTTCCCAGTGTATTATACCACAATCTGTGCCATTTTACTTACACGTATTGTACACTTCCTAACTGCTGCGTGCCATGAACTGCATCTTTCTAGTTTTTTGGTAACGATGTATGATGTCATTTATACTTACTTATTTCTTGTTTATTTGTTACTCATGTCTTGAGCTTACATTTTGGCACCTTTCGCCCTTTTAATTGTTGTACATGTCTTTGTTAGCCCCCCTTACTCAATGCCCTAACCAAGGGCCTGTAAGGTACCTGTAAATAAATAAATAAATATGACGCGCTGGTCGAGACATCGATATAATGTCACAATCGCGTGGTGTACGTCATGAAACACTTTCCACCAGACAGTGACACATACTCATGGGTGGGTATGTGCCGCTGCTATGCGGGTATGTGCCGCTGCTATGCGGGTGTGTGCCACAGGTGACTGACAGTATCTACCCAGGAACGACGAGAACACAAATGACGCCACCCTTTCGAAGTTACGTGTTTTTTTTTTTTTTTTTTGCGAATCTAGCTATACGTTCGGAAGGACCAACATCCATGGTTTGACGGTGCCGCAAGGTGAAAATAAATACGTGCAACGGAAGAGGAAGCGTTCAAACGCCGTATGGATATTCCAATAGTATAGTTAACACAAAAAAAGTTTTAAAAAGCGCACAACATATAGAAAAGCACGTACCTATCCTTCCTTCTTTTTCGATTTATTTATTTATCCACCTATATATGCAAACAATGGAGAGTAGGCTACGTCAGAGCCCGTCAACTCAAAATACACGAATTCACTATTCGTCTCACAAAGGGGCTAAAATAACGAGAAAAAAGCTCAAAGATCAGGTATGCCATGCGTACACTCCCGAAAGCAGGCACTCAAGAATGTCTTTCTGGGCCCGTGCATGGGATTTTCTTTTTTTCAGTTTTATTCACCGCCCAACATTGTCCAAATTCTTCTTACGATCACTGAGAAGCGCAAATAAACGAAGCGGAAGAGAAAAACTGCGTCGTTTACGCGAATACTTCTATTATACAGAATGCCGAAAAAAAAAAGAGCGATTTCTGACATGAAAGAAGAAACCGACGTGCTTCAGAACGCTCCTCAACTCGAGAGACTAACTTCAGTTGAGAAACTTCGTGGTTCCTGTAGCTGTCACTCTTGTTGTTGCTGATACTCTGAAATTCGCATATAAAAGGAGGCGGTGACGTCTGCTATACCACGTCCCGGAAAATTTTGAGTTCCTTAGATTAACGTGTACGAAACATCTTCGGCTGTAAGCTACTTCCTTGTGGATTAACCCCACGCTCACACTGCCCTGAAGTTGCAGCACATTTCTTTTTTTCGTTTTACATATTATTCCGGTCAATGGCGCAGCAGGAACTCTTTTCCGTGGTGGGAAGGGTTCAGCCGTACCTAGTGTATATTTGTGTGTGCGTTTGTATGTGTGCGTATTTATACACGCACGTAGAACTGAAAAAATTCGGACGGGGTTTAAAGCCCTAACCCTTTGGCTACGCCAGTGACCGTGGTTCGTATTAGCTGAAGCGAAAATACTATAGTGCGAACGTGTCTTAGACACAAGTCTACTACGCCGACAGCGATTCCCCCACTCTTGTCTGAAAACCATGCTTTCTCGGAGATCGGCTTCCTATTTTTTTCTGAAGAAAGACCGATAGACGAGCACGAACTAAGACAAGGACGAAAAGGGAGGAAATAGGCACCATTCCATCATGCGCGCGTATCCGCGCTTCCGTCCCGGTCTCGTTCACTCCCTCTTTTTGCTCGTCTTAGTAAATTTCGAGAAATTGAAAACCAACCCTGGCCCGAAAAAAAAAAAATTGGCCCCGTATGTGCATGTTAATCTGCAAATGTCGTCGAAAGATGATAGTCTTGCGTCGGGAGGGTAAAAAAAAGAACGTTTATTTGATGTCCTGCGCAAGAAAATCGGTGAATGGTATTCTGGAGGCGCTGCGTTAGAGTGCCTCGAGCGTGCAGCGGAGGCGAACGAGCGCATCAAGTCACGTCACACGTGATACATGAGCGCTGTCTGGCAGCTATCTTGGAAAACGAAGCGTGCGGCTCTGTGACGGCCGTGCGCGCCCGTCTCGGAGGTGATAAGGTGTAAAACGCAAGGCGACTGGCAGGTGCCACCACCGTGTCGTCTTAGCAAAGCGTTGGAAACACTTGCCTTTTCGTGCAAGCGTTGCATGGTCAGCGCAGCGTGATAAACGCTACGGTCCTTGTAATTACTTATGTATACTTTTTATAGTAAAAGACGCACATACAGAATATATGCGTGTTGTAATAGTGCCTCAGATATGCGCAATAATTGCTTTTTATTTGGCAATCGCAGAAGCATGAACGCTCAATCTTGAGCAACATTGGTGGGCGCTGCTGATGGGGTCGGCCGTTTGGGGTATCGCCTGGTGCCGTTTAGAGTACGAGGTATCGTTACGGTGGACAAACAGACAAATGAACAGAGAGACCAAAATTTTTTGCGTCGAAGGTCTCCAAGAAGAACTTGAAGCGCTTCGCTGATTAGGTTCTGGGGCGTTTCCGCGAATGAACGTTTGGGTCGGCTCTCGGTGTGCACGCGAGTGCAAGGCCGTGAAGGTGTGCTTCCCGAGTTACTCCTCCACTCGTCAAACGAGTTGATGAGCGATGCGGATGAAGTTGAAGGCGGCCTTTACTGAACCGTATGCCACGCTAGTGCTGATACTGGGGTGAGGGGGGGGGGGGGCTTAAAATAAAAACCGGAACTATTACCGCCAGTTACGGCGGGACAAACGAGAAATAAGATACATGCTCACATTGTTAATAGATTATGTCTGAGTTCGGGCTTTCCGTGTAAGGTATAGGGTATGTTCTCGCGTACAAACCACACCCTTGATAAATTCTGGGAGAAGTTTTCTAAAAAAGCTATTATTCTAGCATATATATCGTCGAAGCTAGCTTCCCTACATAACTGTGAAGCATTGCCGCAAAGCTGCCTTTGCGCAACAACGTTCGCATATTCAGTCTGTGACTTAACAAAGCGCGTTTCAGAGCCAGTTGCTGATGCATTCTTGAGATATTCCAGACCTGCGTTTTGCGAGGACTGCAAAGAGAAGTGCGAGACACGTACGGGCACCAACTCCTACTGTACTGACGCTGCAGTAAGAGTCTGTCTTTTTTTTTTTTTACTTGGGATATGGGGTTGCACTGGGGGTGGGAGTGGGGGGTGTCAAATTACAATAGGATCGAGTTACGATCATGTTAAGTACAGTAATGTACAAGATACATTGCTAACTTCAGTGCAAGATAACAATCGGCTATTTTCGTAACTGATAACACAAGACATGAAGGGGCCCTCCTGCAACACTTTTACAGTACAAGTGATCGTAGAAGATATATCGCGCATCATTATAGTTTTGCAAATCACGCAAATATTTTCGAGGATCAACGTTGGCTTTCTAGTATGTTGATTCTTGGGCTTTCTTTCTCTCTCTTTTTATTTCTTACGTTTTACCACCTTTACAGAATATAAATAAGCGCGACCTCCTTTACAGAAAAAAAGAAAGTCGCTCTTCGGTTTTTTTTTTTTTCCAAATTTCGCAAAAGAACCGCATCTTCGGCTGAGCCAGCGTTCTGTCCCCAACTTGCGAGTAAGTGTCTTCCCTTAATGGAGGTGCTTAATCACAGGAAAAGTGCCCTAAACTTGATTGATCGAGTGTTTCGTTCAATTAGAAAGCAATGTAATCTTCCTCTATCAGCGAACGATAAACGAGACTTAATGACGCCCAGAGCAGTTAGGGCGAGATCATCAAGGCAGCGTCACCGCGTTTCCGCTCACTGCTGCCTCCCATCTTCTTTTCTTTCTTCATCTTTTTTTTTCTTACCAAACCGTATTGTGCAATCGGAACTAAATATAGGAAAGTGCCTACAGAAAAACTGCGCACAGAACGCTTTATTTCCCCAATTCATGTGTCTGGCGGTCACAGGCCCTCATGACAGACTCGAATTAAAGCTCATTGACTACTGAACTGGACGAGGAAAGGAGAAGACAAGGTGTGAAAATTAATATTCACGGATATAAAGGAATGTGCAACATTCTAGGCAGCGAACAGCACTTTGCGGTAGGTGGCGAGACACTGGAATTCGTAAAGGATTACGTCTACCTATAGGACAGCTGGTAACCGCGGAGCCTAATCTTGAGAGCGAAATATCTATAGAGCAATAAGAATGTGGCGGAGCACGTTCGGCGAGCATTCTCAAACCACGAATGGGTGTCTACCACTGTCCTTCAAGAGAAAGGTGCGCCTTACGCCTTACAGATGTCTTACGCCTTACAGAAAGGTGCGCCTTACAGATGCGCCTTACGGGTACTGACCTTCGGAGCTGGAGGCTTAATAAGAGGGTTCCGCTTAAATCGAGGATGACGCAGCAAGCGATGGAAAGGAAAATGATAGGTGTAACCTTAAGAGACAGAAAGAGAGCAGAGTGGATCAGATAACAAGCGAGAGTTAAGGATATCATAGTTGAAATCAAAAAGAAGAAATGGACATGGACCGGTTACGTAGCGCGCACGCAGGATGAGAAGGAAACTAGAACTTAGGTAGGCAGATGAGATTAAGAAGTTTGCAGGTATAACGTGGCAGCAGAAAAAAACAAAACGAAATCGGATTGATTGGCGGAATGATGATGATGACGAAGATGATGATGACGACAACGATGATGATGATAGACTAATATATCACACCTTCTGCAACCGCACTTGAGAGTACACAGATACTCCCCGTGTGCTGCTTACCTGTAATACAGCCGCGAGGAGTAGCCACCCGTAATTACCCCTGATAAAAAAGTTTACAATATAGAAAAAATTATTCATGGTAGGGCTTTTTCTTGATTAAAAAACATTTGATTACATTAAGCATAAGATCTTACTACTCAAACTATCCAAATACGGTGTTAGAGGTATAGCTCTAGACATTGTAAAAAGTTACTTAGAAAACCGTGTGCAATACACCAACATTGGCAATGCGAAATCTGAACACGGTGAAATTACATGCGGCGTACCACAAGGGTCAGTCCTTGGCCCACTTTTGTTTTATATGTACATAAACAATATAGTAAACATACCCCTAACACCTTACCTTATTTTGTACGCCGACGACACGAATGTATTGTTATCTGGGCCAGATATTAACGACCTTAAGCTGGAAGCGAATCTATCGCTACAAAACCTATCTACGTGGCTTAGGACGACAGGTTAAATCTAAATGCTAAAAAACAAAATATACTGTTTTTAGACCTTGTAACAAAACATACACTAGTAAAAATATTATTAGCTTTCAGGGACAGCCTATTAAACGCGTTACGTCTTTCAAATTCTTCGGTGTCTTTTTTTCACGAATATTTAGATTGGTCTGTGCATATAAATATTTTCCGAACAAACATCTCTCGAGCAGTTGGCATACTGTGCACGTTGCGCCACTTATTACCAGTATGGTTAAAAAAACATATTTATTACACAAAAATACATTCTCAGCTTCACTATTGCCTTCTGATATGTGGAACGACGACAAAATCTAACCTCATTTATTACACAAAAATACATTCTCACCTTCACTATTGCCTTCTGACATGTGGAACGACGACAAAATCTAACCTCATTTATTACACAAAAATACATTCTCACCTTCACTATTGCCTTCTGATATGTGGAACAACGACAAAATCTAACCTCAGCTAATTGTAACTACTACAAAAATGAGCTGTGCGATTAATTGAACTCCTACCCTTTCACTCCTACCCCCACGGGCGGGTATGTGCCCGGCCCCTTTGTTTGAAAAACATAGACTGCTAGTCATTAATATTGTCCTATATAAAAGTTAGCAATGATCATTTATCTTGAAGTTAAATGTAATCGAATCGAATTTTTATGTAATCGAATCGAATTTTTGAGGAAATTTCACGAGCGGGACCACAGTCCTAATTTGCGACACATCAGCTTCAAGAAGGATACGCTTCGTACAAACTACGGTACACAAAAACTAACTTAGCGAATTCCCCACTTACTTAATGAACATCCCAGTGTGATGACATTATTTGAACAAAGTTACTCCATTTATGTTTTCAAAAAGAAGATACGCACATTCCTCTTAAAAACTCAAACTTTCATACCTCTTCCTATTCATCTTGTTACTTTGTGTAACTTGCATATGCGGCTTATACCTGTGTTTTTTATTACTTTTTATTATGGCTGCTATCATTGTGCACAAATAGTCTCTCGTTATTTCTTTCTGTGCTTATCACAATTATGTGCATTTTTTTGTCAAATGGCTTGATGTCAGAAAAAATTGCTAAATTTTGATGGCATTCACTATTGTATACATTCAATTTTGTGCTGCTACATATAACCGCCTATGCCATGTGTACACAGAGGGTTGGGGCTTCGTCAGGCCTTCTTCGCCTCTACGCCAATCCCCTAGGCAAACTGTGTATAGGGTCTGTCTGAAATAAATAGATAAATAAAATAAATTAATTAACCACCATATCTTTTTATATGCTCTCTCTCTGGCACGTCACAAGAGTCGCCAACAAACGCAGCATTTCTGGACGATATTTTTATGCTTAATTTATATTCTATAACGGAAATGATTTCACCTTATACGGGGACGTAGCTATAGACTCGATAGCAACTCGCTAGAAGGTTTATTAAGGTAAGACGATATACTTGAGCATCCGACCAGGTTTGACTAAACAAAACGTTGACGCGCGGAAACAAGGTGCGGTAGCGAGTCAAGTGACCTTCGCGCTGTCTATTATTATTATTATTATTATTATTATTATTATTATTATTATTATTATTATTATTATTATTCCCGACAACGCCCACAGCAGGACAAACGCATCTCCCACGTTTCGCCAATAAGCCCAGTCCAGTGGCTGCTTCACGGCTACACGTAATACCCGCCGCTAGCGACGAGAACAACAGAGCACACACAAAGGCATGAGCCGTCAACTGATCATCCCGTCAAGATAGCACGCGCGCGACCACTCTGGCCAGGCCGGTGCCACGCAGCCCCCTCCCTCCTTCTCCTTCGAACACCCGCTCCCGCCCCCACCCCCCTCGTAGGCCTTTCGCGCGACAAACGAGGGCCAGCGCGTTTTGCCTACGCTTCAGCAGTGACGTAATAGGGTGTCCATGCACACTTTCACTCGCACACAAAACAAACTGCGCGCAAGGCGACGTTATAAATCATATATTTGATTGTAAACGACGACAGCAACAACAAAAAATAAATGCGCCTAGGGCGTCCATATAGTTGCTGTCACAGAGGAAAAACAAACACACAAAAAGTGATAGAAGCTCAGGGGAAACTGCTGCCTCCCATATAAACAAACATTTACCGCCGCAAATTTCAATCACTGTTTCTGGTAATCACGTTGCGTACGAATATATAAGCGACATGCACGATACAACCGACAAAAGGGTTGACGTTAAGTGAACACGCCGCCGTAGTGCTGGTTGCCCATTCTTTACTTCCTCGCATATTACGTCATTCTGTGTCGTTTATAGCTGACAGCTCAACCACACGACTTCTGCACCAATGGGGGAAAAAAAAAAGCCTGGCACGTGGTAGGAACCTCAACGAAAGTCGCCCCGCGGAGGCCCAATCTAGGCACGCACAATCTCCGTTGCGCGCGTCTTTGTTAGCGTCCGTTATAAGGGACAGGCAGCGCCTCTCCATACACGGCAAAGGTCGGCCTTGAGCAGTATATACGATCGCAACCGAATGATAAGAAGCGAACCGTTACACGCCCGCCTTCTCCTCCCCGGCGGCCGCAGCGTTTCGTTCGATCTGCTCTGTACCAGCGGCCGGATTACGGCTCCTAGAGGAGGGATAAAAAGCGAGAACCCATCTCTTCAGCCGCCCTAATGAGTTCCAGGGGCGCACGTTTGCGACGGCACACACACCGCGCCACAGCAATAACGCCAGAGGGTAGAAACACAGCGCCGGGGCTCGGCCGCGACCCGGACATCGCGCTGGGCCCAAGCAACCGGGATATATACGAGAACCAGGCGGGGTAAACCAACGCGCAGGCGAGGGCTTTTGCCGGCTCGAAATGAGCGAGTCTGGAGAGAGTGACCGTGAGAACGGGTCGTTATCAGACGGGCGAGAGAAGGAACACAGTTTCACATAACCATGGGACAAGTTTAGAACAGCATCTCCGGGAGCTTGCCATATGACATATTGATTGATTGACTGATTGATTGACTGATTGATCGATTGTCCAGAACAGCATCTCCGGGAGCTTGCCATATGGAATATTGATTGATTGATTGATTGACTGATTGATCGATCGATTGATCGATCCATCCATCAATCAAATGAAGTTATATTTTCATTGTATGATGCGATAGAGTCTAATAAAGGTAAACACAGATGAAGGGTAACAAAGGATCAGTCGAGTCACTCCTTGCCCGCACGGTGGGTCAGTTCAATGACTGACCTATCCGCTCGCTCTACGTCACATGACGAAAATTGTGAAACTTGCCTACCGTGTACGGCCGCGTCTGAATGGCCAGTTTGCACGTATAAACATACAGTAGATAAACCATCCTGAACGTGAGGCGCCGTAGCCCATAAGGCTTCGAATAATTTCGACAACGCATGTACCGACGTCACACAGTATATAAACGGGCCTCTATAGCATCTCTCCTCCGTTTAAGTGCTACTGCCGCGGTCGGCATAGCACACGAATATTTTGAATCAGTAACCAAGCACCGTAAGCACCGGGCCACCACCGCGGCACCATGTTAGACATTCACCGAAAAGTCGTAAAGTACTTGGGCAAAGAACACAGCAGACGACGAGCACTATATACAGTGCGATCGACTAAAACACGTTTGATCGAAATTCTACAATCGCAGCCGGACCTGAAGCTCCTTTTCGCTAACAGTAGAGCGGGTAAACAGTGAGTGGCACCCAGAAGTTCACCAGGAGTTTACGTTCCAACACCGCGATGTCCTTAATTTATTCGCGCATACATTTTCTTTCAAGCTAACAGACCCACCTCGGTGGTCATGACGCTTGGCTACTGACGCGAAGGTCGTATGATCGAATACCGCCGGCCGCATTTCAATAGAGGCGAAACGCTAGCGGCAGTCCCCTGTAGCTAGATTTAGATACACGTGTTGAAAAGCCGCAAGTGGTCAGTACTTCCAGAACCCTCCACTACGGAGTCCCACCGCGTCGCAATTTTGGGAGGTAAAACCCCCATAATTATTGCTAAAGCGAACAAACCTTTGTTTATTCATCGAAGGGCGAACATGCTGCACTTCGAAACGCGGACTAGAAAGTGACGAAGACGTCCGTTTTCGTCTTCGTCACAGTATAGCCTATGTATATATATATAGCACCACTCGTCAATAGGGCCGTAATTTCGTTGATTAAGGTCGCACCAATAAGCGCAACGGTGCGCCTAGGTCTTATTACTCAAAGCCGTCTACAGCCACGCAGTAGACCAATGAGCTCAAGGGGCTTTAAAAAAACGCAGCGATTTTTTTTTCATTTTTTTTTTCATTGTCCGCGTCGCGAGGCTTTGGCGCGACGGAGCGACGCAATAGGAAGATTTTCATCGTCGACCTCAACCGCTTTTTCGACACTGTCCAAGCAGCTGTCACAAAGCGGTCGAAAAATAACGGTCGACGCAATTTCAGAATACTCAATCCGTCACGAAACCACCGCCGCGGGAGTGCATCGGCGCTTCGCTGTCAGCTTGATAAGGAGAGGACATCGCAGTCGTCGAAGAGCTTGCGTAAATTCATTAGCGTGATTTTAAAATTTTCGTTTTATTTATTCGCCTCGGTGCCGGTATGACGCAGTTGTGTATATAGACGCCCTGCCACTGGAACTGTGTGCACGAATCAGTAGGGGGGGGGGGGCGGTAGAGGGGTGAATTGTGCTTTTTGCGGAAAATTTGACGCTTCATAAATTGGAGATCATTAGGAAAGAAAGGCGTCCGTCCTGCAGTAGCCATACAATGGGCTGCTGCTTAAAAGGATGCTTATGATGATGGTGATAATGATCATGATGGAGGAGGAGGAGGAGGAGGAGGAGGAGGGGGGGGAGGAGGAGGAAGGTAGTAATAATCCTGAAGATGACGATGCATATACAGGCCACAATGCCACACGATAATTTCGTTGCCATGTTTGTAGGCCCCGAGAACCCCACGACTGCACAGCAAGTCGAAAATTGCAAACGATCAAAAGTTTCCTAAAGTATTCATGAGCATAGACTAGGAATTTTTATTACTTGTGTAAGTAACGTTAGCTTCAACACCGCACTCTGACCCAAAACAATTTCTAGTGCACTAGAGCCGGCTTAGAGGACACGTTGTGTCGGTTGAGTGGTTACGTTGATGTGTCGCTTTCTTCTAGACAGTGACATTGTAATGACTGCGGCATCGCCCCATTACAGACTTATCTTTGATTCGTTCGCACCTCCTTTCCCCTTTCCAAGTACAGGGTAACCGATCGGAGATTTTCACGCATTAACATGCATGCGCTTCCTCTATCTCTCTTTCGAACTCCAGCTTGAAGAATCACGGTTAGGCATCTTAATCATTAGGTCTTCCGAGCAATAAACAAACATTCAGCGTGTTGTCAAAAGCGAGCATAGACACGTACCCTCGGGCTTCGTGTCGCAAGGGTTCAGCAGTGTCGAGCGTGACTATATAGTCGCGCAAGTCCTTCTGTCGAACAAAAGAAAGGAGAGAGAGAGAGAGAGGCAGGAATAACATTGCGACGCGGTTACGCCGCCGCCGCCGCAGCGATGTCCTTACATCCGCTGCGACATTGCACCACTTCCGGGATCCGCAATGAGACGAAGCCTTGCGCCGCCGGGACGAGTCGTCGCTAGAACGTCGCACACACACGAACGTCGCGAGTGACGTGTCGCGAGTCGGACACGTCATCTGTAGGAACACAGACGCATGCTTGGCATACCCGCATCGTAAAGGCAGCCTTGTTATGTCTTCTCAATGAGGAGCGGACTTGCTTAGCGAGAGAAGGGGTCTCGAACTCGCCTCAGCTAAGTGGCCGCATCCACGAAGTTTAGTTCTGCAAGGGCTGGGAACACAGTTGTTTGCAGTTTTTTTTTTTTTTTGAGGGGGGAAGGCACCTCCTTCTAAAGTGGGGGCCGGGAAGAAAAATGGTCATTTTACGGTACGTATGTATGGCGAAAAAGTGCTCAGTGGAGGGGGGAGGGGGGTCACGGGCCCGAGGTCCACCCCTTGGCTACGCCCCTGGCCGGGACGGCGAAATATGCCAAAAGAGAGTGTGTGTGTGTGTGTGGGGGGGGGGGGGGGTAATCTCGAAGTAGAATTAACATAGCCTTAAAAAAAACTTTGCCATGCATATGCCATTTTTTAATGCGATCAGAGGTTAGGATTAGAGAAACATTTATTGTGGTCTCCGGAATGACGAGTTCGAAACATGGAGTTCTCGCACCACGATCACGTTATGGCACATGGCGACCGCATGGAACATGTCTCACGCAAAGAATACCAGAGGCTATATAGACACGTCTTTGTAGCCACTGAATATGGTTAATAACAGTGAAAATAAGAATGTATGCGCGGGACGAAGACAGTTGTGTAAGAGTCGGGTAACTAACGAAATGTCCGGAGGCTGCGTGTTTGAGACCCCGGCTAAAGGACGCCAACGAGAAACGGTAAAGTTTAGTTAAGAATAACAAAAGCGTTATTGTTATCATTGTTTTTGTAGCAGTCTTCTTCTCCTTCCTCTTGCATATCTATGATTTCGGAAGAGCTGGCGTTCGTGGCGAAACATCCATTTTTTGCCTCTCACATATAATAATGGAGCAACAAGTGCTTTCATCGACTTGGTCTCAATTTCCTTCATTCTGTGGCAATAGGTCTAGAACTTTAAAGCAAAATGTGGATGAAAGTTGTAAATTCTAAACCACGAATTTACGATTTAGGCAATGTAATTGCCTATATCGAAGTAGAACGGAACACTGGTGCGTTTCACCCCCATCTAAATGCGATCGGCACAACTATATAGGATTCATTCCCGGGACCTGACACAGCACCCTTTTTACTACACCACCATGGCGGGTCGAGACGACAACGAGATCAACGATTACGGCATAAACAACGCGGACGAAAGAACAAGAAGAAAAAAAATCGTAGCGTACTATACATGCGCGTATACTGAAAGAGGAAAGACGACGATGCGTGTTCGTGCGCTGCAGCATCGATCTGCATGCGACTGAAACCGGGCGGATTATAAAGGAAGCCCATACGTTGGAAACATTCACGCAAACCGGCGGCCGAGAGTGCTTATAAAGGAAGCCCATGCGTTGGAAACATTCACGCAAACCGGCGGCCGAGAGTGCTTATAAAGGAAGCCCATGCGTTGGAAACATTCACGCAAACCGGCGGCCGAGAGTGCTTATAAAGGAAGCACATGCGTTGGAAACATTCACGCAAACCGGCGGCCGAGAGTGCTTATAAAGGAAGCCCATGCGTTGGAAACATTCACGCAAACCGGCGGCCGAGAGTGCTTATAAAGGAAGCCCATGCGTTGGAAACATTCACGCAAACCGGCGGCCGAGAGTGCTTATAAAGGAAGCACATGCGTTGGAAACATTCACGCAAACCGGCGGCCGAGAGTGCTTATAAAGGAAGCCCATGCGTTGGAAACATTCACGCAAACCGGCGGCCGAGAGTGCTTATAAAGGAAGCACATGCGTTGGAAACATTCACGCAAACCGGCGGCCGAGAGTGCTTATAAAGGAAGCACATGCGTTGGAAACATTCACGCAAACCGGCGGCCGAGAGTGCTTATAAAGGAAGCACATGCGTTGGAAACATTCACGCAAACCGGCGGCCGAGAGTGCTTTCGCAATGCGATAAAAAGCGACAGCGGTCGCTTTTCGCATGGTATACACGTACGGAAGCACACGGCACGCCATCGAATGGTTTGCGCACTCGGGCGGTGCACCGTCGGTGTATACACAGACGCAGAGTCCATTACAAGTCTTTCCAAATTAATGGAGGGCTGAATCTTCCATACAACATTTTCCACTCGCCTCGGCGCGGCTCACCTGAACACTTAGCTACTTACGAACGCTCGAGCGAGAGACACAAACAAATGGAGGCTACGCAGTGCCAAACTCAATACGCAGTCTCCACCGTAAAACTTTAAATGAAACAATTAAAGCTGCGGGTCTGCCTATATAGGCTGGCGAGAGCTTCAAAGAGGCACTAAAGAGAAGAACAATTTTTTTCTTGTATTACTAAACTACTTTTTTTTTTCATAACTCCACAGGCAGCATGCTGGCCACGACAAGACACTACATGTAAGAAAGAAAACGCGCAAGGAGAAAATGAAGGTGTCGGCGACGCCTCTTTGATATTAGAGAGTTTTACAATACCGTTTGCAAGCGCTGCGGGCGTTGCGGGCGCCATATGAGTTTTAGAATAGCGTTTGCCCTGCTGCTAACCGCAACGCACGATCGTAGCGACACCATATAGCCTCGATACCAGCGCTTGCGGGCCACATGCGGGCCGCCATCACCACACGCAATTTCGGATTTTCTGCGTGCGGTCCGCGAACGCCGACGACGCATGCGCAGTGACAGCAACCGCACCGCAAGGGCTCGCGGTGCGCTATTCTAAAACTCCCCATTTCTTCACCGGACACCGTGACGTCGTAGGTTTTTAACGGCGTCTGCTTCACTTTATACGGAGTTCACAATAAATAAAAAAAGAAGCAGACTGCTCTCAGAGGGGCGGGGGGGGGGGGGGAAGCATAGACATAACCTACCAAGTTTCCGGAAATTTCATTCAACCAATCTCACCTAAATACAAAAAAAAGGGTTACAATATCCGTGACATATCCCGGCTGCCGCGGCTGCATTTCCGGTGGAGGCGGAAATGTTGTAGGCCCGTGTGCTCAGATTTGGGTGCACGTTAAAGAACCCCAGGTGGTCTAAATTTCCGGAGCCCTGCACTACGACGTCTCTCATAATCATATAGTGGTTTTGGGACGTTAAACCCCACATATCAATTAATATCCGTGACATCACGCGCGGCGATTTCAGCGCGAGATTTAAAAATGAAACTTGAGACTCGGTTTCTTTCTCCTCTACTAATAAAAAATACGATATGATCGATATGATCGTTAAAGTAACGGTATTATAGTTATAAGAGTTCAAATGATCAATCTAAACCGATCCAATTCGCTCCCTTCAGCAGCGTACGCACCGGAACCCTATAGAGGAAGCGCAAGGTGCCACTCCGGACGTCAGCGCGCGAACCTCATCACAAAGGTTGGTTTTCGAAAATTTTACCGAGATATGCACGCTTTCGACAGAGCGGAGCGCCAGGGACTGAGGCGCAGAAGGCGGCGCGCATCAAGCACTGCCAGCATAGAGAAACGTACTTGCATAAAAAGCGGACACTCCCGTAGGGCCCTGATTGATTGATTGATTTGTGGGGTTTAACGTCCCAAAACCACCATATGATTATGAGAGACGCCGTAATGGAGGGCTCCGGAAATTCCGAGCACCTGGGGTTCTTTAACGTGCACCCAAATCTGAGCACACGGGCCTACAACATTTCCGCCTCCATCGGAAATGCAGCCGCAGCCGGGATTTGAACCCGCGACCTGCGGGTCAGCAGCCGAGTACTTTAGCCACTAGACCACCGCGGCGGGGCTCCCGTATGGCCCTGCGGCACAGCTAGTGTACTGCTTTCAGCGCCACGAGTGGCTGATCAGACCCGATAATGTCTTTTTTCATAAATAAAGTAACAAAACTTCTTCCCGATGCTGGGATTTGAACCTGTACCCTCATGCTCCGAAAAAGAGTGTCTTTACCACTAGGCTACACACCCATCCGCGCACGAAAGGAGTACACCTACAGCACATCTAAACCACATGAATGTGTACCCTTTGTGCAAAATAAATGCAGAAAAACAACACTTTCTAGTCAAACTTTACTGATTTTTGTGGTAAATCAATAAACGTCCTCCGCGAGACACGTTGTAAAGCGGATGTGGAAAATTGCACAAATCAATAAAGTTTCTTCATTGCAAAAAAATTTGATGCCAAACTTTTGTTTTCATTGACGTCCTGAGGTGGCTATCACATGCCGTGAGAGAAGAATGAAAGCGAGCATGGGCGCGCTATCTAGCGGGTGGTCAGAGCCTATATCTTTCTGGCCCGCGAAGAGGCTCGAGTGGCCACTCTTTATATGGTACGTTTCTCTATGCTGCCTGTACGAATTACGTGTTTTCGTCACGATATCATCGCTCGGCAGGTAAAAAGGGGGCGCGCGTGCGCAGTGCGCACTCTCGAGCTTCGCAGGCAGCCGTCAGAAGGCGCCTCGGTGCTCTGTGAGACGCGTTCCCGCGGTCCGCAAAATTTTGATCGCCACTGTACGTGCGCCATTATTATTTCCAATTGTCATCGCTTGACGTTTGTGTCGAAACAAGTTGCAATGGTGCACGGGTTTTCAAAACCTCCACACACAAACACACACCGTTGATGTTACACTATAGAAAATTAATAACACTGACAAATACAGCCTTGTTCAAAAATATCGGATGTTTGAACAAAAACGCGAGGACATGGTCGAAGAAAACGCCACGGAGTATACACATGTCAAAAGAATTTTGGGCTAAATTTGAAGACAACAGATATGCCTGTTTCGTTCTCGCATGAGGGTGGTATGACAAGCACGAGGGTTATCTTTTGCATAGACAGAAAAGAAAGAAAAAAAGAAAGAAAGAAAGAAAGAAAAAAAGAAAGAAAGAAAGAAAGAAAGAAAGAAAGAAAGAAAGAAAGAAAGAAAGAAAGAAAGAAAGAAAGAAAGCGCACCAGTATCAGCGGCGAAACGTCCAACGTTTGACATTGTAAATATCGACACAGACTACGCTCAGCGAAAAAAAATTTCATTGGGACTGACCATGGAACAATATACGAAACATTCGACGGCGCAATCGAAGCTCCAAAACCTCGCCGTGAAAGGAAAACTGCAATGCACGCAGAACGCACGCGCGAACACACAAACACACACACACACACACACACACACACACACACACACACACACAAAAAAAGAAACGCGCCCACGCGCATTCCACAAAAAAAAACAATTGTATGGTAATATGACGCAAGAGCAATACGGTAAACTTTTTAATAATTCGCATGGCTCCATTGACTACGCCTAAATAGTTACTCAAACCTGCTACACTACCACGGGGCAACGAAGGGCACTTCTCAAAGCGCGTATACGCAATAGAAAAAAAAAGAGAAAAAATTTTGCGAGACATGCACTAAGCCGCGCAGGGCTTGAAATAGCCGAACTGGACGATTATGAAGACTAATCTGGTTTATTCTAGATCTCTTTCTAAGCCTTAGCTACGTGATGTAGATTGTTTCTAGGTTGCTTTTACGTCGTTGCTATGCTTTGGATATAGGTGATTCTGGGCTGTTGCTGTACGTTGATTCTCAGAACAGATAGGTTCGAGTTAAACCACAGATATGTCACGACAGGGGCACGCCAACGTAGGCTTTCCGTCACTTCGGGGGTCTTCCCACAGCCGCCACTGCCTTTCCCGTTCTCTGTACCCGGGGTCTTCCGACTCACTGTCACCGCTTCGCATCTATTTGTGGGAGTAGCTGCTACTTTCTTCATTTTCAGTGGAAGTCGTGCTTGTACCGGACTTCCCCAATGTTTGCGGCACGGCTCATGATGATAACGGTTTTCCGACAGGCCGCGCAAATTTCTGTGGCGCATAGATGACAACCAAAAGCTCGTTACCAGCGTGTCAGTTAATGCCGAATTTTTCGAGACCGCAGAGGAAGTATCCGTTGCACTATAGCACTGGTCTCCACGAATGCTCGATACATTATTAGTGATTCACAGGCGGCCATTCGAAATTACGCTAAGGGCCGAATCTCTCCAGAGGCGTGGCACATCATGAGTGTAAACGAAGCAACATTTTCTGCCGTAGAAAAGAATGACAGACAACTGCTCTGGTTCCCAGCGCATACAGCTCCACACGTTGCCGCAGTCAATCCCAATGAAGCAGCCCATCACGCGCCCGTTTGTTGGGCTACCTGCTGCCTTCGCCATTTTTAGAGGACCAGTGGTGAGGATAGCGCGACTTACCAAATTTCCGTCGAACATACCCGCCTATGGCGGCAGATCTTTGGTTCCAGGTGAACACAGAACAATTTGCTAGATAACTTCGCAAGTAAAAAAAAAGAAAAGTTTGCGGGATGCGAGATTACCGAAAATGTTGCCAAATATCTGCATCAAATAGATCAGATCGCACAGCTTCGAATCAAGCTATTATATTTTTTTCTTTATTGCCTTCTTGACTACAGGTCAAGCTAATATGACAATCACTATCACACGTGTTTCATGCGTGATAACGCATCAAACAAACATATTACATCTTCAACACAGTCGGTAGTCTTATACACATCTCGCACTTTTATGACAGCTTCCACGAAACACTCATTAACGGATAGAACTCTCGCATCACAGTGTCTGTACGATAGCATACTACGCCAAACCGAATGAAGACCAAGTAAAAATATAACATCCAAATTTTGCACAGAACTATCACAAGGCAAAAAACGAATTCCATATGGAGTAAGAGGTAAATCTTTTTTTAATGTCCTCTGTAAAATATCCCAAAAGAAAATAGCGTTTTTACAATCAATAAACACATGTTCAATGGTCTCAGGTTTGTTACACAGGAGATAGCTGCTTCCCCATGGTACATACATCCCTCTCTCTTCAAGCCACGTTTTTACTGGCAAGGTTCCCGTATGAGGTTTAAAAAAGAAAGTTTTCACATTGGGTGGTATACACATGTTTTTCACTCGCATTAGTACGTCATGACCAAATGATTTTTCATACTTTGAACGGTACAGGGGCACAGGAAAAACATTCTGTATTAAGTCTTTCATGAACCAAGCTATTATAACAACCATAGTGTATATATATATATATATATATATATATATATATATATATATATATATATATATATATATATATATATATATATATATTTACACCGACCAAACTGGAGTTGCAATACACCAAATTAAGAAAAGTTTATGCACAGACCAATAATGCAAAAAGTCTCACTTAATGATGAATCTCCTTACGCTAGACTTCGAAAGCGTATGCCTGTAAGCTCAACCCGTGGATGACACGACTCAAACGTTGAAACAAAGAAAGCGATCACACTTCACTCGTTTTAGTGAAGCATTCGCTCTTCTCCCTTCTCTCGCGTACCAGAGGTTAAGAGGATGGGGGATATTTACTATAACTGATTTCACGGGCTATACTTGATGACCAGGTTCGAGTCAGTTCCCCGTCGCAGGTCTGCACCTCTTCGAGTACAAGGAACCCTCCTCTGGCTGCTTAACACTTGCAGGAATGACATGTACCGAAATACCCAACGAAGTGTACACAGAAGCGCTCTCCATCCAAGCTTAGTTGATACTCATCTGACACGTAATTCAAACGCTGTGGGTTGTGATCCTAAGAAGGTGATTTTTCGTGCACTTATTTCAATTCATATCGTTAGTAGTGCAGTTAAAAATAACTAACGGCCCCTAGGCTTTTCTTGGAGAGTGAATTGATCGAAACTTATATAAAACGGGGGGAGAGGGAGTTTTCGGAAACATTTTTTTTTCTCTTCTTCCTTTAGACAGTTATTTTCCCAGTTCTACCAGTACGAGTACATAAACTTCTGAAAATAAAAATCTGGGGGCGCTAAACGCAAGGACCACAATGCGATTATAGGCTTCACCGTCGTGGGGACCTCCGGCACATTTTTTGTTCCCATGGAGTTGTTGCGCCGAAGCCTCAAGCGCTCAAGTCTAAACTGCACGGTTGTCCCCTTATTTCGTTCCCATCGCAATGAGGCCTGCGGGGACAGGCATAAACCCCTCGAGCACACCAGCACTTATAGCGACTGGGATATACCGCTACACGGTTGCACTCGCTATCAATAGGTCCTGAATCCACTTCCACTGCAGTTACGGCTTGATCTACGGCTTTTATTCCAACGGCTGACCACATTATGTCCCATATACAGAGTACATCTTCAAATGTTCAGTTTACAGTCTCCCGCCATTATTTAAGTTATTTTTATTTAATTCCATTTTTCTAACGGCTGCCTTCAGCCGGCTGCGGCACGACTTTCTAAAGTTATAAATCAGACTTCACCCTCAAATTTTACCATAGAGGCAATGCTACAGCGTCTCCAATTTTCTTTTTAATTGTATAGCTCCAGTTCTCGCGGAAAAGCCATCAAGCTACAGTAGTGCTTTACTGTACGCAACTATACGCCACAATAGAGAACCACAATTATACGGCGCCAGAGACTGTGCAAAGCACGCAATACTTTGAGTTGTACTGTTGCTCAACGCAAGACGTCAGGGAAAGCTTAGCTAAACGCTTAAAATTAATGACATCTCCGCGTTGATAACCTTGCGAAATGTCAAGCTCGCATGAAGGAACTTCCCAGGCTGCCCTTCTTTCTGCTTATTTTTTGTACTTTGGCTTAATCACGCATGCTCCCAAAGACACACACACACACACACACACACACTAACAAAGTCATGACTGTTGGACACGCCACGCCACCATGGAGGAGTTGGCTAGGGAACATGAAACAATAACTTTACATGAGTATGGGACTACGCTACAAATTAAACTTATTTGTTTCAAGTTTACCCAACAAATAACACACTTAATAGATGTTACTTGTTTCGTAACACGTCCCGTGCCAGTCGGCGAGCATCGTGCCGAGCGAGCGAATTAGGCGACGGTATTCTGATGACCGAAGAGCCAAGATGCCCCCCCTCTCCCCTCCCTCCCTTATACCCATCTCTTCTATGTCCCCCTCTCTACTCTCAGTGGAATACAATAATACGCACGATGCTTTAGGTTAATGGGACGAGATTGTTCTTTCACTGTGCTTCCCTGCGATGCAATATAAGAGAAAAAAATAAAGAGAGCATGTGTCACTCGTTTCTTTTGAGTCCTGGCTTCCACGTAACGACTCCGTTTAGAGGGACAGGTACACTCTTTTTTTTTTAATAAAAAAAACTCCCCTATTAGAGCCAAATGATCTCCTAAGGAAGTTCACATGCCTCTATAAAAAGAGTCATAAACGTACAGAGTCTTAGAAGAAAATAATCGAGAAAGTCTGTTTTTCTTGGAGTGTGCGAGATGAAAAAAAAAAGAAAGTGCCCGAAGAGAACTGTTGAACAAAGGAAAAACACTAAACGGGAAGCAATTATGATCACAGGCGCTGCAGAGAGAATAGGAGAAATCATGGAGTTTTTTTTTTTTTAAGTTAACTAGACGGAACTCTGGCACTGCGAGCATTCAGCGACCACGGGAATGGTGGGTAGTACACGAATTCGCCTATAGTCTTCGTACTTGCGGGCCTCGAGTCTACACTTGTGGCTTCGTTTATTGCTGAGTTTCGAAGTATTGTTTCGAAGAAAAGAACGAACAATTTCGAACTTCGTGACCCGATTTCAAATGGGAAGCTTAAAAGATTAAGCTGGTAAAGCGTAACTGCTGAACATTTGCCGATTTTTGTTTTTTGACAAAACAGCTTCAAGGCCCGCGAACGCTAACGGAGCCGACGAAGATGAGACAAATCCGTGTACTACTCATCACTCCGATGCTCGCTGAAGCGCCGTGCGTTGCAGCTCCCATAGACACTAGCGCCAGAGTTCCTGTCTATAGGAAACTCGATGGGAGAAGTGGGAGATCAAACGAGAAGCCTGAGAGGTATAGGCTTAACCAGAGTGATTGCCCGGTTGGCTTTGCCAAACATATGTTAATAGTCAATAACCAATGCTGGGGTTTAACGTTACGAAACCACGAATTGGTCACGAGGGGCCGCCGTGGCGAAGGGCTCCGGAAATTTCAAAACTATATAGGTTCTTTACCGTGTACTTAAGCCAAAGCAAAGCGGTCTCAAGCATTTTCGCCCCCACCAAAAATGGCCGAATCGATCCTATACGACGTTCGAGTCAGCAGTCGCGTACCACAACCGCTAGACCAACGGTAATGGATTAACGAGGCAGATAAGGCGAGGAAGAAGCAAGATACAGGAGTGTCAAGGAAGACACTGAATATGATTCGGACCGGTGGTCTCATATGTGCAAAGTCATCGCTTGACCCGCGTGTCCCTTTCAAGAGACAATATACGTGTCAAAACCACGGTTATACCACGAAGCCCGCGATAAAGGAGGGCTCCGCAAAGCTTTAAGTTCGAGGGTGTTCTTAAACTTAAACAGACATCGAAGAGAGCACAGCCCCATAGCATATTCGCCTCCATCATAATGCGACCGCTGCGACACGGACCGAACACACGCCTCCGGGTGAACAGCCGAACACAGCAGTCGGTTGCCTGGAGAATGCTGCAGACTAATACGTACCCCAATCTCAGTCTTCTGAGTTGGATCTATCCGGGAATATACGCCAACAAACGCCCGCTATGCAGAGAACACCCCATACTTTACCGCGTGACATGGGCCTGCCAACACACGCAGGTAGTGCCAAGAAACTGTCCACCATCACCGGAGCAGTGGGAGGCTGCGCTGTCCTGCTCTAAGCCTGAAGAACAGCTCAAGCTGATCGACAGAGCTTGCAAGATGGCAAAGGCCACAGGGGCCCTGGACTGAGGGCTCCACCTTCCCCTGCATTCATTCATTCTCAAGAGATAGCTTTTGAGAGACATCAATAAATAATAGCACGTTAAGAGAAACGACTCCAATCAAAAGCGTTCTCCATTAACGAAGGTGGAGGAGGGAGGGAGAGAGGCCATAAAGTGTCACCGCAGAGGCTCCCCCCCCCCCCCCCATCCTCCCGTTTTGGTCGCTTCCGAAAGGAAACAAGGTGCGTACTGAACGCAAAGAGAAAATGAACCTATCACATGCTTCTCGCAAAGGCTCTGCGGTCCCCAGCTCTGCGGGGTAAAGTTGGGAAATAAACGATCCATTCAATCCAACATCAGCGGTCCTCGGTCCCCATTATCGTCAAAACATATACGTACAAAATAACCTCGCGCATCGAAACATGACGTGGTATAGGCCTGACTGCGTAAATGTACGAGGAAAAATTCACACACTCCCTTAGACCACTAGGGAGGACTGCCAACTATACCCCCCCCCCTTTTTTTTTCGCACGCCTACAAGTCTAATGACCTCACGACGTTAAGTCAGGGGGATATACTCCCGTTCCAGCCCGTATACGTAAGACGCGTGCGTTATCAACATCAGATGAGGGCGTTTCGTAGACTAGCGACGAAGAAAGAATGAACGACTGGTAACAACAATCACTTGCAGCTTTCTTCACCCGAGTCCCATGCGACGTTATAAAAGATTTCGACAGCGCCTCACCGGGCACAGGTCGAACGTTAATTTGGAAGGATTACAGGGCGCTCTCGCAATCTAACGAAAACTCGATCCGGCCTTCCTTGTTCTGGCTTTTCTCGGCGACTAACTGACCGAAAAACACTTTCATTGGTGACGACACGCTGGCGTCATTGCGTCAACGCTGATCGGGTCTACGTGGAGTTAAAAAGAAAATTTCGTAATAATCTTGTCCACTAATAAGCCTTTATCACTTACAACAAATTAGAGTTGCGAAAAACTTATTAGCGAATCACCTAGTGATTCGTATCGCTGCATTCTCTAATGGAACTACATAAAGCCATCAGATAATGAAAGAAAGCATAGGAGAACTTAATTATAATTTTTAATTGAAGCGTATCCACAATCTGTTGTTATTTGCGAAGTAGTCATGGTCGGATACAACTTTCGAAGTTCACGGCACTTCCTCCTCTAAAGCGGAACACGTTGGCCTGCACCAACGGTTTCGCACCAAAAAGTGACGTCATGAGCCCGACGACTCTTGACGTCACTTTTTCCGAGTGCATGCATAAGCGTGATTACGTGTTTAGTCGCTGGGGCCAGAGGCTGTTGCCCTTCGGTCACGTGGGCGGGGGCCTCTGCGGTCTTCTAAAGTCGTATCCTAGTACTGAAAGTTGGGCTATAGTTGGCAAGGCAGCATGTTTGGGCACAGCGCGAGGTCTTCAGTTTTCGTCGTTCTCGCGTTCTACTCAGGCATGCATCTATGGACGATCCGAACGACGAGGCATATAATGCGAAGGTTCCGGGAGGGTCTGCCACTGGCGACAACTTGTTTTTCTGTCAAGCTTCGCTTCCATTATGACACACAACAGCAAATGAATTAGAAGCTACCAATATCTTACCCGATGCTTTTCTGACATCACTCTCGGCTGGATTAATAATGCGTGTGTATGGAAAGCGTGCATAGAGAACAATAGCTTGATCGAGTCTTTTTAACGCGATAACGTTAAAGAGCTCGTTTCGCAGAAACTGCGGCATCGGCCGGCGTTGTTAGTTGTGAGCGAGAAATCATCATCTTATATACGCAAGACCAAACAATCAAGAACAATGCGAATGATTTAAAAGAGAAAGATATTCTGAGTCACAGCAGGAATCGAACCCAGGTCGTTTGCGTTGCAAGCGGATGTTCTACCACACGGCCACGCCTCTGCTTGTGAAAACAATGAAAAGAAATTCCTCTGCTTGAAAATGCAGCGAAAGTACCTTTCACTCTTCAATAAACTCTTTTAATACGCTAACGTACGCTGGGCGAACTTGTGCCCGAGAATAATAGCACAGCTAGATTGTCTCGAGGATTCCCTTCTGCCTCTTCTTCTACGTTCGTCTTTTTCCCCAACACGGTTCGCGCGCAGCTGGGTCCCACAGGCTTGTGCGTCGCAAATCATCTAGAAGGCACAAGTATTTGCTAGCATGCGTAATTTAAAGTCACCTTGTGTCAATATTTTACAGACACACGCGTCCTGTATACATGCAAAAAAATACAACATGAACTATTGCAGCAATAACGGGTGGTACATTGCCATCGGGCGTCATAACACGCGACTATCATATTGATTTCGTGGCTTAAAGCCGGTCACCCACAATACGAACGGGCAGACACGCTACTATAGTCTATTATCTCAAGGACACGTAGTGGGTGCGTAGCAAGTTCTAAAACATTTCATGCACTAAAGTGTTCGAACTATACGAACTAGGAACAGGACATTACAATGGCGTTCAAACTCTTAAAGGCGAAGCTTTAGGGTCCCCTCATTTTTTTTTATAGCTTAGTCTCGTAATCCACTGCGGTATAGCTTGTGAAAGGTTCTACGCAGCTAAGCTTGAGAACGCGGGTTCGATTCCCGGCCAAGGCGACCACACTTCGATGAACCACGAGATGTAAAAAACACGCCAGTAGATCGATGAAGCGCACATCATAGGGGCCCAAGCGACCAAAATTAATGAGCAGTCCCCGCGAACGGCCCCGCCACGGTGGTTTAGCGGCTAAGGTACTCGGCTGCTGACCCGCAGGTCGCGGGATCGAATCTCGGCTTCGGCGGCTACATTTCCGATGGAGGCGGAAATGTTGTAGGCCCGGTTACTCAGATTTGGGCGCACGTTAAAGAACCCCAGGTGGTCGAAATATCCGGAGCCCTCCACTACGGCGTCTCTCTTAATCATATGCTGGTTTTGGGACGTTAAACCCCACAAATCAAATCAAATAATTCCCCGTAAATGCAGTGTTCCTCGTAATATCTGAGTTCCGGCACGTTTTACCTCGCAAGGAATGACTAACAGCACCCCCCCCCCCAACAGAATAAATAAATAAATAAATAAATAAATAACAATCTAAAAAAGTGTTTCCAATCTCGTATGTTCACGTTTAGCTGCCATATGAATTTAGAAACACATTTTTCACCTGCGTTGATACTAAAGCTACACAAATTCAGTTATACCACCTCTGCATTTTAGTGCTTGGATGAACTACTAATGCAGCTTTGCAAGTGTGCATGCTTTCACATTTGCGACTCTTCCCAACGAAATGTCACATTCGTTTGTCGTCTTAATTTCTTCAAAATGCTAATAACCGACCAGGAATTCACGGCGTCATATCAGAGCCTATCACATACAGAGGAACCATTTTTTTTTTTCTCTCCACAATGAAAGCTGTGAATATTTGCAGCCCAGAACATGGGAAGGAGATTTTGATTCCTTTTGGTTTTAAGCTTATAAGAGCTGTATAATATTTGGTGACCACCACATGTTTGTGATGAAAACAATGAAACTTGGCGAAGTGAAAGTACATTAAAGAATAATGACCCAATTATAAACATGCTTGCATTAGAGCGAGTCTTCCGCTCTCCGCTACTGATTCATATGCCGTTCGTGCATTTTCGTAGGGCGGCAACTTGTCTAATGCAGTAAGAACAATAGAAGTTGCATTCTTAACTATATAAAGAAATGATGACACAACAAAAAAAAATAACCATACTTCTTGAAATTCAAAGATAGTGCACAAGCATGCCAACTTCTATTGAACTTTGTCAAAATATATTGAAGGAACAGCTTTAAGACACACGGAAGTAAAGTTTGACACATGAAGCGAGCTAAATAAATGTACAGTCAGCGCAAGAATTTTAGGGATCAGGGCAGGCAAAAGAAAATTGGATATTGCTGCTCCTCCAGTGCGCATACAGCCTTGAAATATAAATTCCCGGCAAGTTCCAAAATGTTGTGAAGTTCGACCGAACGCAGTCACAAATGGCTGGAAATTTCAAAACGTTTGTCAGACGTAGCGGTCTACAACGTTTCGACGCCAATCGCACATTACGATTGCGCGTTCGTGCGTCTCTTACACGCACACAAGCGGCTGTCTTGCCGCGCCTTTTCGCTTCGACACCACGCGCCTCCCGCGACGGCCGATTCACCAACAGCCGGAAATCGGAGGAGGCGATCGAATCGCCCTAGTTTTTCGGCGGTTTATGGTTCCGATCGCATGCAGGCGCGTCGAATTCGGCGCGATTATTACACGACAACTACACGAGCAACACGCGTCCCATGCGCGCCATAGCCTCAAACTGCAATTCAAACGAAAACGTATTGCTGCATATCGTTCGTAAAACCGCACGCACTGTCACTATAAACAAACAAATAAATAAATAAACAAACAAACAAAGAAGTAAACAAATAGTACTAGGCACAGCATACGCGGGCAATTCGCATATGCAGGAATGTATTTCGTACGTGTGGCCTTATAAGGGCTTCCTATACAGCTGCAGTCAATTCCGAAGCTGCAAAAGACGAAGCACCGTAATTAAAGTGACGCGCGCCGCCTTTGACACGTTCAAAAGCGAGACTCCACTTTTTTTTTTTTAAATACATGACCGGTCGAATTACCGCACAACCTATATGACGCTTAAATCATTGATTGATATGTAAGGTTTAACGTCCCAAAACCACCACATGATTATGAGGGACGCCACAGTGGAGAGCTCCGGAAATTTCGACCACCTGGGGTTCTTTATTGTGCACCCAAATCTGAGCACACGGGCCTACAACATTTCCGCCTCCATCGGAAATGCAGCCGCCGCATCCGGGATTCGTACCAGCGACCTGTGAGTCAGCAGCCGGGTACCTTAGCCGCTAGACCACCGCGGCGGGGCCATTCGCGGGGACTGATCATTAATTTTGGCCGCTTGGGCCCCTATGATGTGCGCTTCATTGATCTACTGGCGTGTTTTTACATTTCGTGGTTCATCGAAGCGTGGCCGCCGTGGCCGGGAATCGAACCCGCGTCCTCAAGCTTAGCAGCGTAGAACCTTTTACAAGCTATACCGCAGTGGATTACGAGACTAAGCTAAAAAAAAAAATGAGGGGACCCAAAAGCTTCGCCTTTCAGTCCTTCATTGTGGGTGTTGTCCATAATTGCATATATGGCAGTTCCCCGGGCGACTTCTACGGTTGTACTTGTTGTTGCGGAGGCTGGCTATAGACACCATTTCCAGTTCAGAAAACTACAAACATGACATCGTTTTGAAAAACAACTCGAAAGCCACACGTCGCATATGCGTCATATTGAGAAAGAATTAAAAAATTCCAGCAAAGAGTGATTTCTCCCTTTCTTAAATTCAGACGTCGAATACCCCTAATGCATGCTTACACAACCGGAAACAGAGTAGACAATACACGTATTATTTAAAAACTATACAGTTTTGTTAGAGTCATAATTGAAGGAAGTTTAGATACAAATTACGTCTCTCTGTGAGCTATGAAGTCACTAAAAGCTCTTTACAAAAGTTTCCATGCATGTTAAAGAACTCATGCAGTAAAAATTCATAATGCGGAGTACCCTATTTCAGCGCCCTTCGTAATATTACGGTGGTTTTGTCAGGTGACCCCCCCCCCCCTCCTTCTGAAAAAAAAAATCAATACTCACTACTTAGAGCAGATATTCAGCTTTCGTTAGAGTTCCTCAACAATTCGGCTTTTACCAGGTACATACGCGGTATCCAGGATACATATAACGTTTACACAATCGGCTACGTTAATCATATATACTCAGCATTTGTTATAAATCGATCTCAATCAACGAGAACCATATTGGTCAGCTCCCGCGGCATGATTCGTATGGCTGAACTATTTACTATTATATGCGCTATTAAATAGTACGAAAACTGCTAGAAGTCTTCAGAGATTCATAGGTAGCACTAACGTAAGTCTGCGGCTCAACGGAGAAAACAGCCAATTGTATTAAAAATATAAAAATGACCAGCGAAGCTGAAACTGCAGCCCCGGTGTTTAACCACTGGGTTAATCCCGGCAGTTCTTTAAAGTCTTCCCCAATCACTGGTCACGTCTGCCCAGAAATATTAATTGCCGCTTGCTGGCCGTGTGTTCGCTTCGCCATTTTCAGTGGACCAGTGCCGAGTATCGCCAAATTTCTTAAGCCCATAGCAGTTCGTTATAACCGTTCCTTGCGTGCGCATACGACAGACAGATTTCCTTTGACGTAGAGGTACAAGGATTCGCTTTAACATTAAATGTCATACTTGAGTACCCGACAGAGGCGGAGCAACCACAACGGAACATAATATTTGAGGGGACGCCGACAGCTAGTGAGATCCCACAGAACCCGATTTACCGGTGCTCAGGCTGCAGTTTAGCTGTCCCGTATCTCGGCACTATATAATATCAAAAGTGCTCCTCACTCAATTGCGGTCTACGTCGTAGTAAAATAATATAGGCACTGCAGATTGTTTTGATCATAATCTATATGTTATGCGAGTTAATCATTGTGCGTCTGCAAACAAGTCCGCGAAACTATATTGCACACTTGGTTGATCAATTATATTCATTATAGAATCATCTTCTCTGGTGAGCCTTACAAAGAGCATTCAGCTTAAATTGAGGATGACGCAGCGAGCAATGGAAAGAACATTGGTAGGTGCAACCTTAAGAGACAAGAAGAGAGCAGAGTGTATTAGGGAACAAACGGGGGTTGAGGATATCATAGCTGAAATCAAGAAGAGGAAATGGACATGGGCCGGGCATGTAGCGCGTAGACAGGATAACCGCTGGTCATTAAGGGTAACTAACTGGATTCGCAGAGAAGGCAAGCGGGTTAGGGGGAGACAGAAGGTTAGGTGAGCAGACGAGATGAAGTTTGCGGGTGTAAATTGGCAGCAGCAAGCACAGGACCGGGAACATGGGAGAGGCCTTTGTCCTGCAGTGGACGCAGTCAGGCTGATGATGATGATGATGAGAATGACCTTATAAAACATGCGAGAAGCTTACGAGTCGCGCAACACTGGCACACGCGCGAGCCGTGGCCTAAGAGGCTCCTCGCTGTGTAGGAGGGTCCGCATTTAACTAAAGCAACATTTTTCCGTGCACAGCTGCGCGTGCAATCGAGGTATTTCAAATGTGTTCAGCTTGACATTACAAACGAACGATTTGCGCCGCCTGAAACTTGGATAGAAGATGTCGGCTCCGCTCCATGCAGCAGACGACGTCACAAAAGCTACGGCTAAATTGTAGTCACCGGCGACTAAGAGCAGCGGCGTATACCAGGAGGTGGGGGGGGACTCATTTAAATATGTTAATATGTTTCGATTTCGCGTGCGTATAACGCACACATAAAACGCGCGCATGAACAAAAAATATAGCTGCCCACTCATATCTCCCCCCTCCCCCCCTCCAAAAAAAATTTTGGTAGCTTACTGACTTCTATGGGGCTTATTGTGCGCCGAAATATTTCCACAGAAGCTAGACCACTTATTTCTATTTCCCGCTGAAAGCCACAAAATCTCGGGTAACCGCGTGTCATGGTCCCCTGAAGCGGAACACTATAGGAACTTCACAGGTTCTTCAAAGAGGTTGCACGGCCTTAGAAACACCCGTGGCAGTTTGCGAGAAAGGGCAAAAGCCGCCCGAGCGCGAAGTTACGCTAGAGCCACCATATATCGAAGCCCACGGGAAAGAGACTTATTCCGCCCGACTTAAATCTGCGAGGGTGGAAGCTGACATCACAAAACTGAAGGGGGGAGCAATGCGCTGTCAGTGCACGTGCGGTTTGACGGCGAAGAGATTTTCCGAGTTACATGTTTTATTTTTTTATTTTTATTTATTAAGTATACTGCAGACCTTCTCGGTCCAAGCAGGAGTGGTACATAGGATATACAAACAATGATGTCACGTACAGAAAGGCACCGACACAATCCAAGAAAAGAAAAAAAAAAACTATTGAATTCCAAGTAGCCAAAACAACAGTGTCATAATGCAACGTTCAGAATCATGCTAAAAAGACAAACCAGTCAAAGGGAAAGAAACTGCTCACAATAAATCCCTATACGTACATTTGCGTCTATTGTTCAAAACTTATAGTTTTAATCTTTTCAATAAAGGATTCTACGGTGTCACAGTTCACAGCTATAAATGGAACTTGATTCCAATATGCAATTGGTGACGGAAAAACAGAGTCTTTGTGAATGTTGTTGTGACTTGTGGGCAGTCGTATTGTCTTATTGTGGTTAGTTCTCGTGGAATGCCTGAAAGGTTCAAGAAGATAGTCTGATCTGGGTATTGTATATTTCCCATGATAAAGAAGATACAGGAATTTAAGTTTAGAATGTATTCTCCGTTCGGAAAGGCAATGAAGTTCGGCTCTTCTACGCAGATTAGTAACACTGGTATACCTGGAGTAATCGGAAAACACAAATCGAACTGCTAAGTTCCATTTGTGTTTGAAGATGGAGGTATACGTAAAGGTACATGAAGATGGAGGTATACGTAAAAAGTTTGCAGAAAAAAAAAAAGTTCCGAATTCAGCGGGTGCGTCGATTCCCCTCGAGATCTTCGCACTTTTTTTTTTTTTTTGCGCGCAACTTCGACGGTGCGTAAATTTTGAGTTCGTGCTTGCTTTATCAATTCAAACTGGCAATCACCGCAGCCGCTGTCACAGTGCCACCCAACACATCACAGCATATCACATATAATGAGCTCGACTCTGAGACGTTGCTAAGCGGCAACATTACACACCCAATGTTTCAGCTTCAGACACCGAGCGTAAACCATATGCAGTGTTCCGGTTTGTGTCCTAGTGCTAATACATACCAATAGCGCAACCATAATTTTTTTCAAGGGTGTGGTTAATGATTATTTATGCACGTGTTTATGCATTATTGTACATGCACCCTGAAGCGTTGAACATTTTGGATGAGTGGGGGGAGGAAGGAGGGGTTACCGATTATTTGTGGCCATGACAGCGCTGCATACAAATTGTACAACTGTCCTTGAAGTTCTAACGAACCCGCTTTTTTCTTTCTTTTTCACGACTACAATCGCAAGCTGAATCACTACTACTCTCCAACCATAAGGAAATGAGCCTGACGTCATGAGCTTCCTTCCCTTGCATAACATTAATACCTTCGCACTGGGTGCAATGCCACCAGATAATTACTGTGATTCAAGACGACGAACTATCAAATCATATATTTTTTTAATCAAATATATGACTCGCTTTCTATTACGTGTGCATTCAGGATAAGAGAAAGAGGATTAAACGCTCGTTCTTAGAAACAGCAGGAGAGTCGTTTCTTAAGCCGATATGGGTGGCTATCTCAGTCCAGAAAGTCGTCGACTCGGACATCTCGGAGACATCGAATTTTTCTAGCCTTCCCAACAGTGCGTCGTCAACGTTCTACGGTGGCCTTTCGGACGCTTCGTCTTGAACTTTTCAGGCATTCCGATAGCATGAGTTGTGCGGGGGCAACTGCTCTTCGTCACAACCCAACCTTATCCTCCGCGCCCAGAAAAACAAAACAAAAAAGAATGCGACGTACACGCAAACAGGAAACAGTTCAGTCACTCAACCTCATGCATTGCAGCACGCAGACAGAGATAGAGAGAAGAAACCACACGCAAAAACAAATCGTGGAATCATATGAAAGCAGGCGCGTTGAAACTGTTCACCTCGAGCAGCTCACAAAATGAGCAACGTGTCTCTGTCTAGCTGAGCTGTACCCCCCCCCCCTCAAAAAAAAAAAAAACAGATGCGACAGTTACGACCCCCTCAGTGCATTAAACCAACGGACTTTACCAAGCAACACAAATATATGACAATGAAGTCAAAGCTCCAAAGCGTCGTCATGGTTTGCAGAAACGGAACCGATGATGCTCGGACGCCCAAGGACGTACGGTCAACTGAGGGCGCTCAATCCCCTTGGGGATCTCAAGGAAAGCACCTATACGAAATACCTTTATGGAGAATCGCGGTGCATTCTCAAACAATCGGCATCTTGATTGGCCGAGCGAGGGCTCCCGTATAGCTTCAATCACGGCTGGTTCACCCCGAACGATATTCTCGGCCAACAAGAAGAGCCCGAGCGTGGTTCCTGGGCCTACAACGTTGCACTCCGACGGCAATGCGATACAATAACGCACAAGAAAACCCGCTTATTGGGTGGAGGCGAAACGGTAGAGCCCAGGAAACTTCCGCAGCCTTCCACCACGACGTTCCTCGTCATCATATCTGGTTTTGAGACGTAAAACCCCCCCCTTTATTATTATTAAGAAAACCCGCTAGCTATGTTTGAATGAGCGCCTCACCTAACAAGGCCATGCGTTCACATTGATATTCTCGTAATACGTCCAACGAAACGACGCAGCACACCAAGTCATGTCGCAGAAAGCTCAGGTATACGTTTTACGTACCAGCGTGTACCCCGTGATTCGATTATATGGCACGCCATTGTGGGCGAACTGCTCATTTCGAGCCCTCGGATTTCTTTAACTGTAACCTAGCATAAGCACATGGGCTATAGTGCATTCCACGCCTATCGAAAAGAAAAGCGCCTGCCACAGTCCAAGTCGAACCCACGACCTAGCGATTAGCAGCGCGAATAAGTCACCATTGACCATGCAGCATAGTCAAATCGGTCACGTTTCGCAAAACGAGACAGGTTCGTCTTTGCGGCAATTGCTAGGCACGGATATATAGGCTAATCCATGTCTAACGCAGATTTTACGTTATCAGGCAGCTGAAGCCGAAGTCTCAAAGTCTTGACAAAATTCTATCTGTCGCTTGGAACCTCAGCTTGAGTCATCTCTATACCACGCCGTCTTTTCTTGTCCCTCGTTATTGGCGCTGTTTTTTATGTGAATCATGTGGTACCAAATCGCCCAAGCAACCACGTTAGCTCTGTAGCATGTCGCGTATATGTATAGCACGAGTATATACGGTGGATACACGTATATCCAGCACAAACATGCGTGTCCACCGTATATACTTATGCCTGCAGGCAGTGACTCTGCTCCGCGTTTCAACCTATTCACCACCCCCGAATCCCATCGATCTTTAAAAAAATTTTGTTACGTGTGCATATGCGTGGAACATGCAAACATGCGCCCGAGCATACATAAAGGGAAGCCGGACCTTTTTTTTTCGGCACACGTAGGCCAGGAAAGTTAATGCAGGCTTGCAGTGAGTTTTATTATTCTCAGCTAGCCGTCATTGAGACGACTGATGTAACAGGCACTTCTTGTTATACGACACGTGCACGGAACCTGCTAATTCGTAGAACATGCATTAATAATAATAATAATAATAATAATAATAATAATAATAATAATAATAATAATAATAATAATAATAATAATAATAATAATAATAGTAATGATAATAATAATATGGTGTTTTTTTGGCGCAAGGGCCATTTCATGGCCAAAGAGCGCTAGTTCATGGGACAACGAATGTGGACAATGATCGTGATTAGCGGCTGTATAAGGACCATAAAATTCCTCGCGGTAAGGCGGGTAAAAACATACAAGTAATAAAATCATGACCATGCCGTGAAATGTGTGTGTGGTGTGAATAGATGACAAAAGTAGGTGATAATGTAAAACGATGGTGGACATGTATGGCATTAGCACAAGTACCTCACTCAATAATAATAATAATAATAATAATAATAATAATAATAATAATAATAATAATAATATGGGGTTTTACATCCTAAAACTACCATATCATTATGAGACACCGTATAGTGGAGGGAACCGTAAACTTCGACCACCTGGTGTTCTTCGACGTGCGCTGACGTCACACGGGTATCAACCATTTCGCCTTCGCCGAAATGCGACCTCCGTTGCCGGGGGTCAAACCCGTGACCTTCGCGTCAGCAGCAGAGCACCGTAGCCACTCATCCACCATGGCGGACATACATACATACGTACATAAACACCACTCTAAGTTGAATAAAAAATCACAAAGGTTAACCCACGCGTGAAGCGCTTGTGTTTCTTGCCAGTGTCGATAGAAAGCCACCGAAGTGGGACAGTTAGCCCCACTGATCTCTACTAGTTAGCACCAGCTCTGTCGTGCCTCATTTCCTTTATATTCCTTTATAACTTCCAGCGTCTCTCCGGCTATCGCAAAGTGCTGTTTTCCAGACGGAGACTGTTGCACATTACTTCAGTTTTGTGCATATTAATTTTTAGACCTGCTCTTCTGCTTTCCGTGTCCAGTTGAGTAATTATGAGCTGTAATTCGTCCCCTGAGTTACTCATCAAGGCAATGTCATCAGCGAGTCGCGAGTTACTAAGACACTCTCCATTATCTTATCCCCAACTCTTCCCAGTATAATGCTCTGAAAGCCTCCTGTAAACACGCGATGAATAGCATTGGAGAGATCGTGTCTCGCAGCCTTACACCCTTCTTTATTGGGAGTCTGTCGCTTTCTTTATGGAGAACTATGGTGGCTGTGGTGGATTCACTCTAGATTTCTTCCAGTATATTTATGTAGGGTTCGTCGATGCCTTGATTCCGTAGCGCCTGCATTACTGGGGATGTCTCGACTGAATCAAACGCCTTCTCGTAATCTATGAAGGTTATTTATAGGGGTGGGTTGTATTCCGCGCATTTCTCTATCACCTGATTGATAGTATGGATATGGTCTATTGTGGAGTAGCCTGCACGAAATCCTGCTTGGTCCTTTGGTTGATTGAACTCTAATGTCGCCTTAATTATGTTAGTATTATGCTTGTAGAGAATGGACAGTAGGCTTCTGGGCCTGTAATTTTTCAAGCCCTTGCCGTCTCCTTTCATATGGATTAAGATGATGCTGGCATTCTTGCAAGATTCTGGCACCCTTCCCGTCAAAAGACACTTCATATATAAATGACCAGTTTTTCTAACACAATTTCTCCGCCATATTTCAGGAGGTCCATTGTTACCTTGCCCTCACTAGCAGCTTTAACTCCTTGCATTTCTATGGTTTTGCTAACTTCCCCTGTCGTTACTGGTAGGATGTCGAATTTTTTCACGACTATTATTGTTTCTAACGATATCATCCTGGTTGTTTTAGCTTCTGTACAGCTCTCTGTAGAACTACTCCGCAACCTCAACTATCCTATCCATATTGGTTATGACATTACCTTCCTTGTTCCTTAACGTATACATCCGAGTTTTGCCTATGCCCAAGTTTGCCTTCGCAGCAACTTGCCAAAGTTGTGGTATATTCAATGGATTCTCAGGCGCCACAAAACCCTATTTCGGGTTCTCAACACGTGTTTTTAATGAGAACAACAATACGAAAAATGTTTACTGTTGATCGTGTCAGCACTTGCTCAAGTTCTCAATTCATAAAGCCTTGGGGCATAGCGTCCCAAAACACTTATCTGAAAGGACGCGGGCGACACTGTTGTGGGCCATATAATCGCGGTAACCAGAGTGAATCATGGAAATCACAGCCACGCTTGGGCCAATCAGATTTGACAAGATGACGAAATAGACACCACGGAAATTGAAGCCGCTGCGGCCAGTAGACGAAGCCGCCACCTATGTGCTGAGGCGTCAGGTAGGCGAAAGTGTCATGTCTGGTTCGAAGCGGACAGCTTTCGTTTGGTGTCACAGGTCGCAGCAACGAAAAAACAACGACAGAAACTTGCATTTTTCCTAATCCAAAGTATACTTTAATTCTCACTTTACAAAAAAAAAATACAAGCATGAGATAGTTAAAGCCAACCAATTGCCCACTTTCCTGTAAATAAAGCATTTCTCAGCCCCAACAAATCCAAGCCTAATGATGTCACCGATGGGATGGTTTCTTCTACGAGACATGTAGACCTCTTGATATTTGCGTAATGGTAGTGGACAATCAAACTATCATTTCACATAAATAACTAAATATCTGTTTCCCAAATCACACCAGAATTTCGATGTTTTCGCCACGTTAAAGGACCCTTGGACTCTCACGCGCCGGCTTCCAAATGCCACATGACGCACAGAACACCACTGGGATTTTATCTCTAGATGTTGGTCATACTAGTCGGCAAACAAGCACCGATACTCAGCCAGCAGCTACGTATCTTCGCGAAGCGATATACATGAATGAAGTACGCCTTGAAGACGGTATAAAGATGGCGCTATCTTCTGCAAAACTTTGCGGGAGCACGGCTCGGCGCCAGATACACATCTCCTAGTAGCACGCGCTGATTAGTTCGTCTCGACAGCTGTTTTTCGACGACCGGCTTCCCGAAAAACTGGCCCGATGACAACGCCGATTCGTTGACACGCGGAAATACCAGAGCCCAAACGAGCGAGCATCGTCGAGGTGTGTTTACCAACGGGCTTCTTGCCCGACACTATAAGCACCACGAAGCGAAGACGCAGTTGTTGTTTTTTTATCTTATTTCGGCGGGGGCTGAATATTGATGAAGCAGCCGGCCAAGACTTTCCTGAAAACATGCCCCTCCTCAACTCGGGCCGAACGAATGTCCTACCTATGCAATCGGTGATACCCCGCCCCTTACGCGTGACTGGCCTTGACACAAGATTTCAACTTTGCGCAAGCGCATACCACCTCTCGGGGAACGTCGTTTACAAGCGTTGTTTTCAAGCGCAGATTCCGAATTACATTATTTTCCCATAATTTGTGAAGGCACTGATTTGTTTATCACGCCACGTTCGATGGCTTTCTGGGGTCCCGCTGGTTGCCCGAAGTTGCTGCTGCGCTTGAAAGCGAGAGGACACACAACGCGCCGAGCGTTGGCGCAACTGCAAGAATGACCGGTGAGTGTTCGCCGTTGTTTTGCCCTTTCGCGACTGCTGAGGCAGCAGGGCCGCCGCACGACTCGGTGAAAAGCGTGCCTACGCGTACACACACACACTACGCTGCTTTCCTCCACAGCACGCGAGTAAAGAGGCTCACTTAGTCGACGGAGACCGAGAAAGAAAGAAAGAAACGCCAAATGTTGCGCACGAAGCACAGGACAAGTTTCTGAAGCGTGTTTTTCCCCACTTCGGTTCCGATCGGCGAAAAAAAAAATTAAAAAAAGAAAGAATCACCAAGCGTCGTTCGGACAGAGCGCGCGCCGTAGCCCGCCGGAATGTCTCGCTGCGTGCATCACAACTGTTTGCGATAATGCGCTTCTTTTATTCTTGCCGAACTCGCTGAAGCATCCAACCATTACAAAAGACGAGCGGCCAGCCAAGGCGACGTCGTCGCAACTGCGTACGAGACAGTAAAAAGAAAGAGTAACCGTCGCCCAGCGTCGAAAGCGTTCCCTCTGGGCGGTACGGGACGGTTCGCTTTGCCCGGACGCCGCTTGCAACCGGTGCAACAACAAACCGAGCAATTAACAGATAACACCGTAACCACACACGCAAACCACCCGTTCAAAGCGTCCCCGAGTAAAAGGGGGTAAGGAGGGGAAGGGAAGCTCGCTAGCTCACACCCGACACCTGACAGAAAATCGACAGGTTGTTTCCGTGCCAGGCGGCCCGTACATGGAACGCATCGGTATCCCCCGCACATCTCTTAACACCGATGTCACCTATTTCCAGAACGGCGGTGAAAGCCTTTGAGATCGCAAAGTTCTTTCGGCGTCCCGAATCTAGATGCTTAATATTTTTGTTTTGGTTTTTTGTTCTAAGTGGCGCACGTTCGCTGTAATGTGCTCGCTGGCTGACGGCAAAGTATTCCTGCGGCTTCCAACTCGCCGCGCAGCCAACGAAGTTTCGGCAGTTCCGCAGATACCGAGACGTCTCGAAAACTTACCGCAGTGTTCCTCGGGGGTAAACTTTTTCCCGTTGGCAAATGGGCACCTCAACATGACAAGTCACACGCGCACTCACACACATACACACACGGACACGCACAAACGGATGGCCAGCGAACTAGCGAACAACCAGCCGAGAGCACGGCCAACCAACAGTTTCCTGGGGATGCGTACCCGGAGAAAACCCGAGACGCGCTGTTCCGTTCGCCCGCGGCTTTTTGTGCTAGTTTCGTTTTTGGTGGACGGCCCGCGCGCTTCGGCAGTGTCGAGAACCAATCAGCGGCAAAGCACATCTCATTTCGCGAGCATCAAAGGCTGAGATATTAACGTATTTAGTGACTACGCAACGAAAACCTAAACGCATGTCGATGAGAACACATATATTCCCCTGTGGTCAGTTAAATGGGACGCCGCTGTAAAAATGTATTGGTGTCAGCGCGCGCCCATGCACGCAGCGCGAATTAAGATATTGCACCAACGTTAACATTTCGCAACATTGCTCATATTGGCATAATTTAACACTTCGGCACGCTGACACGCGCAATAGATGCGCTGGATGCCACCGGCGTGAGTGAGAGAGGCGCGACGGAAATTTAATTAAGGTAATTGGAGGTTTTACACGCGTCAAGTCCACAGCGCAAAGAGCCATTCGTAGGATAAGTACACATCACTACGTCGACGTACAATTTTTACGCATTGCGTTCAATGTTTTTTTTTTTTCTTCTTCTTCTTAACGGTGAAACACTGTCATTCTCATGCAGCTCGCGCAGCCGCAGTTCCACTACAATTTAAGCATAGCCTCCTAGATGGTTTAAGTTAGCGCTCACGTACTTTTCAATCAATTGCCAGTATAAGTTTTGTCATTTGACACATTCCGGTTAAAAATTAGCAATATTTTAGACGTCCGAGTAAAATAACGTTGAAGAAATGAATCGCTTTATTTACGCTCATGCGCGCGAGTGAACGTGTGTTCCACGTTTTGGGAGGAGCTATCGTCAGCTGCTGCAAGCCGAGATCCGCGATAGCGAAGTAAAGCTTCCTATCCTGTTCGCTTCGCGTTTGGATTAGATTTCATCTTTACGTTACGCTTCTTAACAGGTTTATCTGCGAGATTCTCCGCGAGTCCGTCATTGTAACTTGTGAAAACTATTTGTACGGCTTCTAGGCCTACGTAGGCGACGCCGAAACTCGCTCCCACGGACTCGGGAGGGTCCAATTTCGAAAGGTGCAGTGTGAGCTGCTTTCTTCGTGATGCTGTTCTTAAGCTAGTTCCCATTTCGTTTCAAGCATTTCTCTTTCGCGCAGATGTCTGCCACTACGAACAGCGCAAGGTTTGAGGATGAGATGAACAACATCCCGCTCGCTGACGAAGATGCGCAAGGTAAGGAGCGTTGGAGATTTTTGACAGTATCGGTGAGCAGGTCCTTCCTTGTCAAGCTCACGCGGCATTTCTGCAGTTTCTAATCTTGTTGCTAATGGGATTGGTTTGCAAAAACAAAAGAACACAGCCAGCTTTTTGTGTGGTAGTAGTAGTTTTGTTAAAATCGATATGCACGATCATACCGCAGTCCCCAAAACGAAACAGAACAGTAATACTTTCAGTCCTATAAAAAAAAAAAAAAAATGAGACTGTTTTCTGGTAGCATGTGTCAGGTTAACAACGATTATTGTCTTGATCTTCACGTACCGATTCGGTCTGCTAACTCGCGTGGTCTTGGAAACTTGCCTATCGTAGCATTAAGGCTTGCGCTTAGTGAAAATCGAGCCAGCTTTTGCTAGGATAAGTTTTCTCAGCCACTGCCACAGCTCACCACAACCGTTCTGCTCAGAACATTCTGTAAATGTTGTAACAGCCGAGTGGGCAATAAACATTCATGCAACATTGCTGAATCCATCTGCATATGACTTACTTTGGTTGCCATACCCAATTTTATGTATAACAAACGACGCTACAAAGGCCAGCGAGTTTTGTCGCAATTGTTTGCATTTAGACCACAAAGCATGTTCTGTCACATATGAAAGAGCAGTATGGAAATTGACGTTATCTCAAAATATCTCGCATATTTTTACCTGAAAGGTGTTGCAGATCTCATTTCGTGTATGACTGAGTGAGCAGAGTGCCTTATTTCTGAGTCCAGCGGCCATGGCATGCTATTTGGTTCATCTACTGTAACATGGTATTTCACATACCAGAAGTATGATATCTACAAATACTGTGTAGATTGATATAGTTCTATTTCTGCGTGTTGTATTTCTAATATGTACTACTTCTGTTTAAAGTGCCTCAAATCAAGAACTATTCCATTGCGAGGTAGTGTACAGTGCGACTCCTACAACCATCTTGCATAGCTTCGACGACATTAGTTGATATTTATGCAACCGAGTAAAAGGGTCATAGGTACTTTTCTAAAGATTTTAAGTTTATGATATGGTTAAAACTTTCTTCGTGTGGTGTTTCTAGGCTGCCTAGTTCAATTTTCCTTCGTATACATTAGTGGAGTAGCACAAAACATGACTTTTTTATTTGCAAGAGAATTTTGAACTTGTCGATAGAGGCTTCCTTTTCTCAGGCAGCAACAAGATTTCATAGAACTGTAACACTGCAGAAAGTATTAGTGCAATTGTCAATGATGCAGTCCCATCTCATGTTCTTGTCTGTCGAGTTCTTGTATGTTGTTGCTCTGAGCTAAGACATTTTTGACATCACAAACACCAAGAGATGACCGATACAGTGATGTCATTAGGCGAGTGTGACCTATATTTTTTGAGGTAAAGAGCCAGTGAGTTCATTGTACCATGCTATTTCTCTTCACTTCTGTCTTTTCACGCTGTCCTGTCATGCCTTCAGAAGTCAACAGACGGAATATTCCCGTTCAATTTCTTGGTGTTGAGCCAATCCTGTGATTGTGCACTTCCTCAGTGCTCTGCTGTACCCGCAGCTTTGTGTTATTGCAGCTACTACAAAACCCAACTTTTTCTGTTGTGCAGATGAAAGCGACACATCTGTTTCAGCTGGCAGTGCAATAGGAACTCAGAGCATAGAGTCTATCCCGTCCACATACACCAATGGGAGCAGCAGTCCAGCACTGACCTGTAAGTTGGGAAGAATAACTCCTGTATGGTGTAAAGTTAGGCTGAAACTCTAAAAAACTGTGGCTCCCACCCCTCCCCTCACACAATTTGTTCTCATGGAAATGAGTGAGCTAAACCTTCGTCCCAACGCACTTATACTTTCTATGAGTCCTTAGGAATCAAAAATAGAGTTGATAAATAGCACTTTTTAAAAGGTACGTTCTCTTCCACTACATGTCTGAAAAAAATGCAAGGTTTAAGCCATCATGTTAAGCATCCAGAAGACGAGTGCACATTTAACCAGTACCCATACCATAGTATAGATGGCATGTGAAATGGTTATACAGTTGAACCCCTCAATAACAAAAACCCTCAAGGATAAAATCTTTGTGGTAACGATAAAATGTGGCATTTTTGGCAGACGTCCATAGAGTTCAATGCCTTTGCCTTTTTTTTCGAGAGTGAAGAGATATTGAAAAGCACTGCTGCAATAAGAGAAGCTTAATGTAGTGATCTCCAACAGTTTTTTTTTTTTTTTACTCGTAAGGTAGTTGGGAGCCCACCAGTTTGAAAACTGCAGCACTGCTCATTTGACAAGTCGGGCATGTGTAATCCCGCCAGCAAGCATTGCTGCAACCATTGCTGTTTACATTTGGTCACATAAGGACGATATATTAGCAAGAAGATTTTTTTCTTTTCTTTTTTTTTTTCTAGCTGAGAAAAATTATTGCTCACTGCTCTTTTGGCAACTGTGTTGGCACGTGGCATTTTAAGTGATAATGCCCATGAAAGTGACGTCATGCCGTCAGGCATTTTGTAGACCGCCTGCTCCCGCACGTCTCTCCGTGTGCACGTCGACACCTCCCACGCTTTGCTTACGTGCAGTGTTTGGCCTCATGTACAGATGCTGCCTCCTATTAAAGAGCACAAGTTTTTGACGCTTCAGGATGAGTCGTAGGGTCATCGTCAAAGACACGAAAAAGGCGAATATTGCAGGGGAGTTTGACAGAATAAGATCAGCGACTTCTTTAAATAAATTTCGGCTGTGTGAAGTAATTGGTCTGACAATTTTTTTTTCACAACAGTGAAATTTTTATGAAAACAAAGAAAAATCGCTTCTTCGGTGATATTGTTATTAAGGAGTTCAGTTGTAGTCACAATTATCTGATGCCCTTACCACAGGAATCCTAAATGGTGTTGCGCTCTGCTACTCTAAGAATGTTTTTATCTTTTTAGTCCCGTTTTCTGCTTTATGCTATATGTGCAGCTTCTCCACGACTACATCTTGCACTAAATTTACTCATTTGGAACTCTTGTTCGTAGCACTGGATCCTGACATGAGCCCTGACGAAGCTGAAGAGAAAGCCAGGCTGATTTCACAAGTACTCGAACTGCAAAATACACTTGATGGTAAGTTACATGTACCAATGCCCTACTTTCTCTTCAAACCAACTGGTAACAGTGCATAGGTCCAACGGACTCCTTGCCACTGAAAAAAGATGTTTTAAATTTTAAAAAAAAAAATACTCCTTTAGTGTTGTTGTTACGGTTATCGTGCCGCTCGATTCAGTGACCAATTTTTCCTTTTGTGAGAGGTGATATTCTTCTTGATGTTACAGATTCACGATCAACATCTAAATAGCATTTATAAGAAAGTTGCTCTGAAAATTTTATTCAAGAATGCATTTCAATATTGTTGATATATTTATTCAGTCAGTAGTATCCAGTTAGCACCCATCAAGCTGCTGTGCATTGGAAGCGCAGACTTTAGGGTAGCAGAGTTGGCCATCCACACAGTGACACATTATCATCACTGTTGTTTTCATCGCTACTTGAGAAACTAGAGAGTTACGAATCGCAGTCTTCATGAGTAGCCGTAGCCCAACGTTCTGCCAACAAACAAGGGAGAAAGTTTCAGGGGGTCAGACGCCCTCTGAAATCTTTTCATGCTTTAGTTTTTCGGGTGATACTAAAGTACTCATGCGTTTTCACATCGACCACCTGTTGCCAAAATCAGCTGTTCTACACACAAATGCACCCCCAAAGAAATTCCAGGGTATAGATCTGTCTGCGACACATATCAAATATGATATATTGCTACTATTTAAACAGTGTGCTGCAGTTTGGTTTTTGAAACGAAACATGCACATCATCACTCCACGATCTCAACGTTGATGTGGATATCAGCAGACGTGCTTTGCAGGTGACGCGTTGCATGGCACAGAGCTCCTTAGGCCCCACATTGCAAGGCAGGAACTCCTCACAAACTAAAACACAATGATCATCCAAAACCTTTATGCAAGCAGCCAATGGGATTGTTGGAAAATGCTGCACTGAGTGGCTTTATAAAGTAACGCAAGAAATTAAGGATGTATGGAGAGGTCTGAACTCCTGTCGGCTGTCTAGGGCTGGAAATTTATATCGGTAGGGGCTGTGCTTTGAAGACCACAAAAATTCAAGGCACACGGAGCTACAAACAAGGGTAAATACTGATACGTGCGCTCTAGCTCTTATAGAATGTGTCCTCTGCTCACTATGTTGTTTTGTCATGTATTTCATCGACTGCTGATATTACTCAGAACACATAAGTTTACATAGGGGGCCAACTTTGCTATCATTGTGCTCAGGTGGACACGAAAGAGAAATAGTGTTTTCGGACAGGGGCATCTTCACAAAATACTTGTAATCATTTGATTGATTAACAGAGAAACTGCAAGTTAAATTTGCTCTACAAGCTAAGTGCAAAGCCAAATTGTTTATGAATGAGTACTTGACAACCATCAAATGCTTTGCGCATTATGACACAAGCGCTGGTACATTGTCTTATAGACTTTGAGCAACCTGTGCGCACCATGTACAAATCTTGAAGTCACGTCAAGGAGTCCTGCGGATTCTAAACATTGCTTTGAGAAAGTCGTGATGGTTATCTTCATAGCCTGCCATAACATTCATAGTTTCTGTGTCAAAAACATTGGTATCGATGCGCGAGCTTTAGGAAGGGGTGAAGTGAAAAAAGTGATAGCATATAGTTTGTCTAAAGCCTTGCTCTGAAGCGTGCGAGTATTTACTTTCATTATTTCAGCAACGGCTAAATGTGGTTTATTGTTGTTCGCTCTTGCCTCTCAAAGTAACTAAACATAATTGTAGGTAAATCAAGTTAAAGCCCCACTGAATTGTTTATTTTAGAAGCTTTTAGTGATGCATCCACTTGTGTTCTCATCGTAAACATTTGCACAAGGACTGCTCCGTGCCTATACTGGTGACCTGAAATTAGGCTTGCAGCGTTGTCCCGAGTTCCATTGCAGTTAACTTCTAGAAAGGTTAATGTGCAATGCAAACTGCGGTGCCAAAGATATCTCTTCGACATTGTGGCAGACTGATGCTTTTGCACAATTTTGACATTCCTTGTGAAAAGAAAGTGCTTGAAAGCTCCCTTATCACATGTTTGCCTACATTAAAACCCTCTATGCACATTCAGTCACAACTAGTGATGAGCCTTAAAGAGATGCTGTTGACAGTTTGTGACTTACATTAGCCAGTGCACAATAACTGCAACGTGGTGTTGCCACCAATCTCTCTCTCTTTCTTTTTTTTTTGAATTTGTCTCCGTACAGTACCCGTTTGGGCAAGTTGGTGGCAATCCATGAAAAAAAGGTTTTTTTTATGCACACCTATAGAATACAAGGACCAAAGATCAGACATTCAATTGAAAGATTGCACGTATGTCTGTATAGTCCCTACTCCTGATGTTTTACAGGTGTGCTTACATCGCCTGTATCATAGATTCTCTGACTTGCCGAACCCCCTTTAGGGCAAGACAGGTTTGCTGTGTGTGCCAGAATTACAACATACAGGAAAACTTTTTGTAAAGAATAGCAGTGGGCGAACAAAGGCACAGCACCACCACCCAACACTGCTAACACTATTCTTTATGAAGGTCAGGTGCCAACAAGCCCCTATTTCAACTTTACTGGCTTCCCGCCGCGGTGGTCTTGTGACTAAGGTACTTGGCTGCTGACCCACAGGTCGCGGGATCGAATTTCGGCTGCAGTGACTGCATTTCCGATGGAAACGAAAACACTTCGGCCCGTGTGCTCAGATTTGGGTGCACGTTAAAGAACCCCAGATGGTCAAAATTTCTGGAGCCCTCCACTACGGCATCTTTCATAATCATATGGTGGTTTTGGGACGTTAAACTCCATGTATAAATCATCAATCAGATCAACTTTACTGGCATAGTTGAAGCTTGCTCCCATATTCTAGAATGTCTGTCCACTCAGCACTGCACGTTGTTGAGGTCGCAGGAGGAAGTTCGCTGATCGCATCTCACCGCTGCCACCAGTTGTTGCAAATAGGGGTCTACCCGGTCTCTTGTGGTAGCGTGGTGTAACCGGGTGGAGGAAATGAACGCTGACAAGAAGAGGATACGAAAAACAAACAGGTTTATGACACTATTTACACATATTTACAGCAAAGAAAGGTTAGTGGTTTCACAAACCACGAGCGTGGTGGTTGAATTGTTACATGGTTCAAAGCGACGTCCAGCACTCTGCGGCGTCGTTTTAAGCCCTGTCGGGCTCCTCCTCTCCGAGTGGAACACCAATCACACACACACAACAGGTGAGGGGGACGAGCATGCACAACCCACGTGCACGTCCAATATTGAGTCGTGATCACTGCACTGCAAGGTGGCGCCAGCAGGGCTCTTCCTCGTCGTGTGTGTGCCGCTAGTCGAGAGGTAACAAGATCCTGACAGCATACATCAAAGGGTCCGCCGATTTGTTCGCTCAATTAGCGGGGTGATTCGCGGCGGCCGCCACGGTCTCCTCCAAGGAAGATGCTGTCTTTGTTGTCCTCTCTGGAACGGTTTACAGCGTCGTGGCGACACGACGTCTCATCCTCCGGCTAGCCGGGACAATGCCTGAGGAGCATAGGCAGCCGGCCGGTCGGCTACTTGATTGAGAATTAAAAGAGCGCCGCTCCCCTGTCAGCTCTGGCGCCGGTCACAACAGCTTCCCCATCGCCAGATGAGTCGCCGAGGTCATCAGTCACCGCTGCTGCTCGAAGGGATGACGAAAGGGTCCGTAGTTGAAAGTCAGGAACTCGCCTTTGCTGGCCACATGGTCTGGTTAATTGCTCAAATCTTCGACAGCGTCTGGCAGACTGGGCGCCGAAGGGGTTGAGAGCCCCCCCAGTAGATGGGCTTGCGCACAATGGCGTCTGCCCAGACGAATTGCCGGGCCAAACGTAACAGCTCTTCCGCCGCCCGGAAAATCTCGGCTGGCCAGCGCTCCCAACCACTGGGCATGAAGAGAATAGCTAGTGACGAGGACGATGGCCTGGCTTGTATCCTTCAGCTGCAAACTCGTAACCAACTTTCGAACCACCTCACAATGATACACAACAGCAAGGCGAACCACACAACACAATACCATGCTGCAGCCAAGCACACTGGACTCGCTTAGGACCCTCCAGGCTTCTCAAGAAACGCAAACCAATTCTACTCTGAAATTTTGACAGAATTTCGTGCCACCAAAGTTACAACAATCATGGATGTGGAGACGCTTACTAAAGATGGAACAAATTGCCGTTCGAGAAAAGCTCAAAAGGGCAACTACAATTTGGCCCCCAATAACCATAAACACACTTTCGAAGCTAACATTCTACCATCCGTACTACTAAGTTGCAACTAGCATCTGTTAACTTCTCATTAGCTTAATAAAACAGAACTACATGGTTTTCACACGAATGCTGCCTGTACCTACACAAAATAACTGTGCGCATTCTTCATTCTCTCGCGACATACTTTCAAGGCGTAGTCGAGAGTGCCTACTTTTAGGACACCCTCACGCCAACGAAAACTCTCATAAGAGATCAAACTGTGTTTTTACAAATCCGTGAAAGGTGTTTCTAGTTTGAAAATTTGGTGAACGCAATGCTCTCAGCTCAAGTGATCATATGATCCTTATAAGCAATCACTAAAATAACAAAAGCAAATTACCCTCACATACTAGCACGCTCGTTAACTGAATGTAGCCTCATGTCAGCCCCTGTCTTTAAAGAACACACAGGACTTTGCTGCGCGCCCTAGCACGACATTATACTCTCATTCAGAGAACGCTGGCATACAGCACACCTAACCAATCATAGGTCATATCGCTGTAACCTACAGCCACCACTCTTTCAAATTTAGCGGGCGTACCAAATCTTCATCCACGACTAACGTGCTCTTACATTAAAGAAAAACTTGGTGCACGCAGTCGGTTGACTGGTGCAGGTCACTGCATCCGCATAATGTTTAACAACTTAACTAAAAGCTCTTACAACGCGTACAAAAACAAATCTAGAAGGGAAAAAACTGTATTTAAACAAACTAGCCATGGAGATGACAAAGGAGTATTACTTCAAAGCCAAAAATAAGCAAACAAACATGCTTCCCCGTAAATCCCTGTGTCACCTTCTCAAGCTTGCAGCTGTCCCTCACTTCAATCGCACCTGCGGCGGTGGAGGTCATGGCAAATTTTCAGAACACCCGAGACTACATGGTGTACGTGCTACCAGCTGAACTGCAGCGTTACGCCTCATGTGCGATTTCGTCCGACTTCTGTCAGTCTGGCGGAGGGGATATGAGCAACGCATGGGAAAGAGTGACGGTGTCCTCTTTGGTCTAGCTCCCGTGCTGTGCTTAGCTATTGTGGCCTTTCTTCTAGGACCACGTCGACACTCTTTTCCATGAAAAGCTCTAAATCTCCACCGCGCATACCGTCGCGAAGACTTGTGCCATGGCCTACTGTTTCGCCGTCTGTGCCTTACTGTAGGCCACAAAGGACCTTCCATTGAACGGGCCGATGGTCTACCCTTCTCTCGTTCGCCCGGCTGATGGCCATCTTTAATATTCCTTCGTCGCTTCGCTTTCTTACGGCAACGTTTGCGAACGACTTTTCCTGCACGGTTAGGAAATTGGCCTCAGGTCGCGTCATCGATGGTTTTGCCGCTCAAGGGTGCTTCTGCACCACCTGCGCTACTACTTCGGCACTTTGATTTCTCGGCTGTGTTGCCTTGTCGGGCCGGTTGACTTGCGCTAACCTTGTGCTCACGCACCCAACGAAACTGGCGCCTTCCACTTGATTGCATTTGTGAAGAACCCGCTGTTCTTTTACTTGTTGTCCGGTGGCTCGCATGCATGCAAACAGAGTTTGACGCCGATTCAGAACCCCTAGTTCTGTCTAGTACGCTCCAACGTGTCGAGCCTTTCTTTACACCCGTAGTGCATTTTGTCTCGCTCGCTACTCTCCGACGTTGCCTGCGTCTGCGCCGCTTCTTGCGGCTCGTTTCCGAGCTGTCCGATAGCAACTCACACTCGTGAACCCTCTCACAGCTTTCGTCAGCTGTTGAACCCGCGCCGTCTAAATGATTTTTGAAAAAATCACCTACTACACACTCTAGACTGGCGGACAGCTTGACGCCCTTATGAACCGTGCCGCTGTTCTTCTGGAAACTATCTACCACGAATGTGTGGGGGCTGTCGGCAACTGTACTGTTATCTTCGCTACCTACTTTCGCTGCTTCTGAGCTTTCTTCGGTGTCCTTACGTACTTCCACACTGTTTGCAAGTTCCACCGTTGCGACAACCGCATTTGAAGTCTGTACCACCTTTTCTACAGCTATCCTAGCTGTTTCGCTAACCTTTAACTGGCACAGCACCTCGTCGCACTTGCTCCGACCTTCAATGACCTCTCTCATTAGAGCAGTATCTTTCGCAGCTCTCACATTTGGTTCGTCTTCGAACCTGCTGCGCTCTTCAAACGTGCTAGCCTTCTCTATAGCTCTGGACTGCACCTCACTCGTTTGAACATCGTACTTCTCTTGAGCTACACTTACGGATGGCTGAATTTTCCATCTCATTGTGCCTCGATTTTCTGTTCCAATTGTTCGATCACCAAGTTGCGTGCTCGATCACGCTCTTTTCTATCCCTTAGTTCCTTTTCTTCTCTTTCTTTTTTCTGTTTTCGTTCCTCCAACCTTTTTAAAGCTTTTAACGGGTATCCAATATCCTCCTCACTGGCGTTTTGCATAATTACCTCTAAAATTTCGGACCTGCCCATTCCTTCCTTCACCTTAATACCCAGGTCTTCGCAAATATACAAAAGACCATCTTTTAGCAGTGTCTTCACCTCCATGATTGCCGTTGTACTTTGGTGCTGCATTTCACACATAATTAGGTGATCCCTACAACCCAAAACTCACAAAAGGTAATCTCCCTAATTCACACACAATCCAGCTTCTAATAAACTCGCACAATTGAAGCCTGGAAAGTCAAAGCAAAGATCAAGCACTCACCACAGCACAGCACCATGTCGTGAAGTTCATCTCACCGCTGCCAACCAGTTGTTAAGGTTGAAGGAGGAAGTTGTAGATGGCATCCCACCGCTGCCACCAGTTGTTGCGAATGGGGGGTGTACCCGGTCTCTTGTGGTAGCGTGGTGTAACCGGGTGCAGGAAACGAACGCTGACAAGAAGAGGATACGAAAAACAAACAGGTTTATGACACTATTTACACATATTTACAGCAAAGAAAGGTTAGTGGTTTCACAAACGACGAGCGTGGTGGTTGAACCGTTACATGGTTCAGAGCGACGTCCAGCACTCTGCGGCGTCGTTTTAAGCCCTGTCGGGCTCCTCCTCTCCGAGTGGAACACCAATCACACACACACAACAGGTGAGGGGGACGAGCATGCACGGCCCATGTGCATGAGAAGTTGATGGTAGTGCCACACGTCAGCATAAAAGGTATAACTCGTCAGCATTTCCGGAATAACTGATTTTCAGTAGAGCATTAATGCTGTGCTCAGCTCTATTGAGTGTACGAACAAACTTCGAGTCAGTGTTTCATGTTCAAAGACTGCAAACACAGACGTAAGAGATAACATAAAGACATCACAAATGCTTTCTCTCTTATGTCCGTGTTAGCATGCCTTGTCTTTTAACATCAATGCGTACCAAATAGCTCAGCTCTCTGTTATTCTAAACTATGAGTCAATTTTTCATTTTAAGATATGGTGGTTAGCGTCCCTTTGATTATGTTTGGCTGGGCAGGATAGCTTCTTAGTTCTCTTACTGTTCTAATGACCTCTTATACTCCTCTTCCACAGACCTCTCCCAGCGTGTGGATAGCGTGAAGGAGGAGAACCTGAAGCTCAAGTCTGAGAACCAAGTGTTGGGGCAATACATTGAGAATCTCATGTCTGCCTCCAGCGTGTTCCAGTCCACTTCGCCAAAGACCAAGAAGAAGTGAACGTAGTTTTCAAAGGCTGGCTGCGGATGCTTCAGAAGAGAAGCCACTGCTGCTGCTGCTTTGAGACACATGAAAGGGGATACAACCAGCACACTCGAGAACCACTGCTACCTTTTGCAGCATGGCCATTAGAAGTATGCTTTGGTGTTGACATGTCGAGGCCCAGCTATCTCTTGTCATAATGCCATCAATTGCAATGTCTTGCGAGTACATATTACATCGGCATTAACATTTCAGCAGGGTGCATAATGGCACACAAATAACTATCAGATTGAACTATTGAAACAAATATTAAGCTGTTTGATTATCTCTTTAAATCAGGTATGATGCATTAATTGACAGAAAAATTTTGACATTATTTTTTAAGTATGTTATTTTGTCAACTGCACATGATGAAACTCCTAATTGAAGCAAAAAAAAAGGGTTTTTGTCCTTGTCCAGTGGATGCCATGCTCTGTTGCTTAACAGCAGAAATTCTAAAGCTAAACACAGCTATGCAAAGTCGAATGTCAGCTGCATATGCTATTTGACAGTAAATAGTTTAAGAATCTGCTGCTAGATGTAAATCCTTTGTCCTCGAATCAGAGAAAACATACACTTCATTTGCAACAAAATTTACGCAACAGTGGCACCATCCGCTGCAACTCCTTAAGCTGCACTTGACAGGGTTTCAGGCAGTATGCACTTCTCATTTTGTTGTAAAAACAAGCAAGGCTGCCTTTCTAAATTTTTGTAATACATGCTGACATAGTTGGGAGTGTGAAGGTTCAGTGAATAGCTTAGTTTTAATTGTTCCTAAAGTTCCCTTCATGCTTTTAATAAGACAAACTTCATTATCTGCATTGTTATCACACATATTATAAAGCTATGAAACTAGGATTTCAAAAATGTTTGGTTAAGTCGTGACAGGGACTGTACATTGATCACAAACTATTTGGTAGATATTCTTTTTGATGCGTATTTTAACTTCTGGCACTATTCCATTCAGTTCCAGAAACCACTCTTTGCCCACCTCTAGTGTCTGGCAACTTTTGTGTGCAGCAAGAAATGCTTTCTTTCATTAGCTTTTGCTCTCTAAAAACTGCTCCGCTGAGGTGGCCTAATGGCTAAAGTACTCGGCTGCTGACCCACTGGTCAGGGGATCGAACCCCGGCTACGGCTGCTGCATTTCGATGGAGGGGAAGATGCCGTAGGCCCGTGTGTTCTAATTTGGGTGCACGTTAAAGAACTCCAAATGGTCAAAATTTCCGGAGCCCTTCACAACGGCGTCTCTCAGAATCCTGCGGTGGTTTTGGGATGTTAAACCCCACAGATCAATCAATCTCTAAAAAATGTAACTTCTGTGGTTACATGCACCAAAACCGAGATACAGCCATGAGGTGCATCATAGTGGGGAATGCCAGATTATAATCACGTAGTGTTCTGTTCACCTACGTCACGTATTTTTTTAATGTTGCCTCTATTGAAATGGAGTGGCTATAATGAGTAGTCAAAATTGACACTCTCAAGCTTATGAAAAATCCTTGTAACACTGGGTGTTGCTTAAGCCAACATTTCGATGAGTGGACTTGTCTTCAAGGCTGCATTTTGCAGCTGCTGTGGCTGGGAGTGTCAAAGGAGCTAATGTTGAAGGCTGCAATATTGGTTCCAGCAACACCTCGGGCATGTTCCAAGGATATTTAATCGCTTGAATATTTATTTATTTTAATATCCTTAAGCTCATCAGCACAACACCTTAGCTGCTGAGCTACCACAGTAGCTTCACGAAATCCTGAAAAAATTAACATGAATTGAAAAAGTTTCCATGTTTGCTAACATGTATTCTGCAGTCTACACTGTGTTTCTAACACATTTGGTATTTTTGCAACTCTGAACTACTAAAGTGGGAATAGAGAGTGCATTTTTTTACAGAGGAAGAGTGTCCGACTGTCTTCTACCTTCATCATTGACTTAATGTTGAATAAGTGATATTGCTAGATGTTTGCTTTACTGTCTAAACGTGCGCCAAAACCCAGTGTCTTAACTATGCTTGATAACATCAGGAAAGAGTAATTTGGTTTTACGTATGTGCTAGCCACGTTGCAGATGCAGAGATACAAAAGAAGCCACCTTCCAGTGAAAAACAAACTCAACCTAAAAGAGTCCGACTATACCGTATTTACTCGATTCTACCGCGCCCTCGATTGTAACGCGCACCCGATTTCCACCGCGAAAAAAAAAAAAAACGTAAGACATCGATTGCAACGCGCACCCATTTTTTTTTCGCTGGCCCGCACGATCACACCACTCGAAAAAACGATTCCTTTCGGGATTGTCTTCCATCTAAATATGAGGTACGGGCGAAGCTTGTGCCCATCTGACGTGTAACAGAGCATTGCCGTCACTGTAGTTTTACCGTGGACCGATGTCAGCACGCGAACTTGCTTTGCCCCCTTCTTCTCGACAGTTGTGGTGCCAGGCATGTCGAAGTAAAGAGGCGTCTGATCGGCATTCCAGATTTGCCCAAGCAGGTAGCCGTTGTTGCGCCGCAAGTTTAGGACGAACCTCTGAAAACTGTAAAGCTTTTCATCGTACTTCTCCGCAAAAGTTTTCGCATATGCATGTTTCCCTTCGAAGGGAAGAGCCTTTCCTCTTCATATAGTTAATTAGCCAGCACCTGCTCGCTTTAAACTGGCTCCGCATTAGACTTTTTTCTAAGACTAATTGCATAGCCCGCACTTGGAGCAGTTCTGTCGTCACGGGCCGCTGTGCCGCTCGCTCCTCAAGCACATACTCGCGGAGCAGCTCTTTAATTTGCGGAAACCGACCCTGCTGTGGTTCACTGAAGCCTTTGCGTGAAGCTTTGCTGTCGACAATCTTCTGCTTTTGTTTCCGCCGGTCCCGCACGCACGTTTCGGGAACGACCGCGATGCGGCCCGACTTCCGTCCGTTTCTGCACACGCGATGACTTTTCTTTTAAAAGCGGCATCGTGGTGCACTTGAGTTTTTGGAGTCGGCCCTTTCACGTCGTCGATGCTAATGCACTACTAGATGACGAACTCCTCAGCACACGTACGAAGTGCCGCACATGGTAAACACATAGGCAGAAATAGCCGACGCACCATGCCGACGCACGTAGGGAGCGGCCATTTTGGATTTGCGATGGCAATAGATTGACCGTAATTTTTTGTTCGTACTCGATTCTAACGCGCATGCGATTTATGAACTCGCTTAACCGGAAAAAAGGTGCGCGTTAGATTCGAGTAATTACGGTACCTGTAGTTATTTATTGTACTTCTTGTAGCAGCCTTTGTCCTGTGTGGGGCTACAGGGCTGTTTTGACACTTTCATCATGACTCCTTGCATGTAAGCTTGCCAAAAAGGTGAACTTGCTGCAGTCATGATGTGATATGCCCCATAACATAAGATGCAAACATTGCCGTAAAATGGGAGAATCACCGAATTTAGCAAACCTCTACTAATTGAAATGGAGGTGAATTTCGGCCTGCTTTCTTATGCATGATTTGACTCGCAATCTCGCATTTGAATTGTTAAAATCTTCTGATTACGTTTTATGTGCATTTACAATACCATAAACGAAGTGAGACCCAGACCTTCGTAATTGAAGTGTGCATATTTTTAAGTTTATAACAATTCAAGCGAAAAGTATTCATTTCAATATTTGTTGATTGTAAGCACTGCATAAGTGACCAAAAAAGGCTGAAGATATATAAGTGCCAATGTAACATAAGCTTCAACGCCTGTGTTCACTACTGCAATACTTTAGTTGCCATTAGAATAATGGGTTATTTATAAATTCTTCTAAATCTTAGTATTGCTTTGTTTTGTAAATGCCCTGCAGCTTTTTCTTTTGTTTCTGGTGATTGAGATGTATAGCATGTTAGTGTACAAACAATTCTGTAAAGCCGTAAAGTGTGTCACATTAGGCTACAACTGAGAATTCCTTCAGGTTGCGCAGATAAATTTGTATAGTCATCATTCCCGTGCCAGATAAAGTGTCTTTGTTGTCCTGCATTTGAACCCTGAGAGTCTGAACATGGCGGCTTGTTCCAAAATGGTAATCATGATCCAACCTGCTTGCTATTGGTAATACTTTGCACTCGGTCATTCCGGGTGACAAACGGTATGCATGTTAACTGTTTCATAGCATTCTTGGCAGGAAAGGAGTGAGTGGACAATTATCAAAATAAAGGCGAACAGTATGGATACTGATGGGGACTGTATAAGCTATGAAAGATAAAAATTCTAATAAAACAGTGTCAAGGGCTCCGTGTAATAATAGTGCTGCTGTTCTCCGTGAGCAAAAAACGCCAATGAATGCATAGAAGGCTTAGATTTAAGCTATATTTCTCAGGAGAACTGCTGTAATCGAAAAAAAGTAAATGAGTTGAAAATTGCGGTAAATTTGCGTAAATGTAAACTGCATGACAACTTCGTTGTTCAAGCTAAGTAAAGGTGGTTCTAGCAAGCAAGTGTGCGCTCCAGCACTGTATGCCCTTGGGATGATGTGATTACTGCTCCTAACTCCTGTCTAATTTCACAGGAAAGGCTATTCCCGCCCTCACGGCACAGTTGAGATGTTGACCGATAAGCAAAGCATAGCTAGCAAATGAGAAGACAATGCAAGTTGGACTCAATAACGCATTCTTGTTGCACTTCAAGAAGCTCAAGCATCCTCACACTAGATTTTTATTTTCTTTTTTTAAGAGTGCCCAGTGCTTGATTTTTACTTATGAATTCTTAGTGTGTAACTCAAATGATTATTGTGACTAGCGTGAACATGCTTTCAAACACTTTATGCCTATATAAGGATATCCTTGCTGAAGGGTTACTTCTGGTGTGCTAACACGCTTTGCTTGTAACTTGGACACTGCAGTAATTTGCTTCCTCATTCCCTGATGAGTGTCGTTGCATAACTATAGGAAATGTTGTTGATCACGTTAGCAGATAGAATCAAGCCCGAGAGGGCTGGAATGCAGGTTTCTTCATTGCCCCAACAGAATATTGGTGTTCAATGGAACAAATGTTCTTGGTGACGTGTAGAGATAGCTTGGTTGCAGATGGTGAGAGGGTTCAACCTTTTTTGCTTTCACTCTCGGTAAAAATGAAGTGATGATGTGTTTTGTTGAGAAGTGTATGTACCGCCTTGCAGTGAAATGTTAGCTGGGACGTTATTTGCCGTGCCAGTATTCATGCTGGCAGTGACTTGGGAAGGATGCAATCCATTTAAGCAATGACAATATGGGACAGTTGAGAGTGTTGCTTCGGCATTCTCGTGCTTATCGGGCATTGAACTGGACAACTGTGGCGCTATATCGTCTCTTAACATTTGTAAGACAACTTTATTTCTTCAGCAGTAACTGGCTTTAGACACACGTGTCAAAAAAAAAAAGAAAAACTGGTTGTTGGCTTGTTCGGGGTGGCTATAAGAGAGGTAGAGTTTCTCATTTCTCTCCACGTGGTGTGCATTTTTTGCTGAACTTTTGACAGCACACTATCACATGTGCATGTTTACTGGTGAATTGAGCAAACAAGCATGCTAAATTGATAAAGAAGGATGTGCATGTAGTGAACACAGATATACCATTTTCGGAAAGAGTAGCTGTGCTGTTGGGCTTCCTGTTCTCACAGCTTTCCATTTTAGTTCGTTTCAACAGTACTAGATGTTCAATGGTCGGGTGTGGGCCTTCTTTTCTTTGCAGTTCCTTAACCGTGTCAAGACAGTAAACAGTCTGTTTTTTGAGCAGTTGTGAAAATATTGTATCAAGTTTTGCTGCCTGTTGGCTCGGATGTTTTTATTGTTTTATCAGGAGCCATGCCATGCTGCTTGTGTGCACGCTTAATGCAGAATACGCATGCCATGCCACTCCTGCTCCACCGGCACAAGCTGCGATTTCTTTTTACATTTTGAAACTTGAGTCTAGTCACATGACAATGAGAGCTTCATTTTGCTGTCTGTGTGATCTCAATAAAGACCACTACATGCTGCAACCAGTTGCATTTGTCTTCATTTCAACAGTTAGCGGTTTCCATAGCACAGTTTTTTAAATGCATATGACTGAATGTTACTGTGTCCAGAAATGAATTCAGTACACTATCAAAAATGTTAAATTAGACATTGTACCTGCCCTAATGTTTCAAACAGTGCAGCAGTCGCCAAAGGAAAAAGGTTTTCTTTTTTTTTTTTTTCGCATTGTATCATACTTTAGCTAGAAGACATTTTGCATCTCCCACAAAAATGCACAACATTTAATGGGATTGTACACTACACTAGAAACACTGCAAAACATGAAAATGTTCAGCCATCACTACAACCATTCCTGCCAGTTAAAAAAAAACTGCTTCATGCTAGCTGTGCTGGTGCAAGTTTTTTTAGCAAGTAAAATTAAGGCACATCATAAAACTTACAAAAAGCTGCTTCACAGAGATTGTTGTTTGAGATGGGAAGCATTAAAAAAAAACCATTATATCTGCACCACTAAATGAGCAGATACAGAAAAGGATCAGACATGAGCATTAACTATAACTGGGTTTGATGGGGTGATGAATAGTTTTAAACATACACGTATGAGCAATGTTTTTTTTTAAGGGCCAAATCCAAACTGAAAATAGCTCAATTAAGACTCTACTGGCTTATTACATACTCTCAGCTTTCCTCTGAAAAAGAATCTAAATAATACTTGGTACAAATTTATTGTTTCTGTTTTAGGTGACACTTGAGAGTATCTATCCGCCAATACAGCTTCATTTGAGCTTGTTCTGGATTTGGTAAACTTTGAAATAAAGCTCCTCATACGTGACCACTGCATGATTTTGCGAAGCAACACCACACGCACTTGTGCAGTCACCCCATTATATCGAGATGAAAGTTCATGCTTGTGTCAGTTCATTTTGGGCCCTCATTCTTCAAATGGTTCCTTAATAGCCTGATTATGTATTGTTGCCAACTAGCACAAGCCAGTATCCACTTTGAAGTCTTGGCACATATGTTTGTTTTTTGCATTATGCCTGTCTTAAAATAGCAGCTCATCCACAAAACAACATTAAGTAAACATAACTATGAAGTGGGCTATACCAGATCCCATAGCAGGCAGCTTGAAAATCATTACGAGCACATATGTTCTTTAATGTGCCACCAAATGCACGTTACATGATCATTTTTACATTCTGCGTTTTTCTAAATGCGCATTCAGTGCCGATACCAATAATGCAAGCTTTTTGCTGCAGAATGATATAGCAACTGCAACTGAAAGGTGTCAAGCTTCACATTATTTGGGCACTGAAGAGCCATTTGTTATGTTCTGCTGCAGGCACTGACATAGTGAAAGACTGGTTTTTTGTGTGAGGCATTCTGCAATCTGTATGAAGGAAGATACATTTGCTTGTTGTTGCACACACACTTTGCTTCTTGTTTCACGCTTTGCAGTCACAAGGTCAGCGCTAAAATTTGCTTTGAAATTCGTGCCGGCTTCTTAGAACTGCACCATATATGAGTTTGGAAGAGTACAGCAACAGCTCAGAGCAATACATAGGCACTTTTCAGTCTGCCTCCAGAATGTGCTCTAGTACATGGATATCAACCAAATGCCACAGGTGCGCATTACTCTGCACACTTCTGCTTGTTATTCGTACATCTTGCCTGTGAGTGCGTGCTGTACGTATTTGAGTTGGATATGGCATGTGTCATCAATCTGTTTCCAAGTCCCACAACGGATTACCAGGCATTAGTCTACACACGCACCTCCAGCACTTGAAGATTGCCTCTTTTTCTGTCATAAAATATATGGAGTTTCATGTACTCAATTTTTCAGTAACACACAAGGTGGAGATAAATCACGCAAAACAGAGAGCCTTTAGTATATTGTAACGTACAAAAGCCACTCACTCAAACACAATCCAACACAACACTGTCTTCGTCGTTCTCTTTTCCAGTCTACCCCTCACGCGCCGGTCACCCCGTTGTTATGATCCACTACATTTGCCGCCCCCTCTCCCCTGGAGTCTGAGCCAGAAGACGAAGAGGCGTGAATACAGAAATCACGCGGCACATAAAGTTTTAACTGGTTTGCATGGGTGGGAAAAACATGGTTACTGCTTTTGGTGCCCAGTTCCGGAAGAACTTACAGGCGGAACGTAACAGGGCCTAGGGCTTTCACCACGCGCAATGGGCCAGCATACCGGGGAAAAAACTTCTAGCAATGCTCTGGAACACGCTGGTTGCGTCGAACCAGCACTAGGTCTCCTGGTTTGAAAGGGGTGTGGTTCTCGTTGGAAGGCGAGCGGAATTTCGCCCGACGATGCGCTATTGCCAGGTGGGCTCTAAAGCGAGCCTTCCGAAGAAGCTCCGAAGTACTGGTATCATCTAGACGGTTTTGCGTTGTGTTCAAACCAAAGAAGCTCTCTCGCGGAAGCCTTGGCGTCCTTCCATAGACAAGCCTGAACGATGACTCCCGTGTGATTTCCTGCTGTGACGTATTGAGGGCGAAGACAGCTGCGGTGACTTATTCGTCCCAGTTGTTATGACTGGGACTCACGCATGACGACAGTATGTCCTTTATGGTACGGTTTGTACGTTCCACCAGACCGTTTGTTTGTGGGTGCTGAGGAGTGGCCGCGGCATGCTGAATTCCATGGTCGTTCAGTAGGTTTTGTTAAGGTTCGGAAGGAAGGTCGCTGGAGGATACGAAAAACAAACAGGTTTATGGCACTATTTACACATATTTACAGAAAAGAAAGGTTAGGGGTTTCACAAACCACGAGCGTGGTGGTTGAACCGTTATATGGTTCAGAGCGACGTCCAGCACTCTGCGGCGTCGTTTTAAGCCCTGTCGGGCTCCTCCTCTCCGAGTGGAGCACCAATCACACACACACAACAGGTGAGGGCGACGAGCATGCACGGTCCACGTGAACGTCCAATATTGAGTCGTGAACACTGTACTGCAAGGTGGCGCCAGCAGTGCTCTTCCTCGTCGTGTGTGTGCTGCCAGTCGAGAGGTCCCACGGTCCTGACAGCATACCTCAAAGGGTCCGCCGATCGGTTCGCTCAATTAGCGTGGTGATTTGCGGTGGCCGCCGCGGTCTCTTCCAGGAAGATGCTTTCTTTGTTGTCCTCTCTGGAACTGTTTACGATGTCATGGCGACACGACGTCTCATCCTCCGGCTAGCAGGGACAAGCAGGGACAATGCCTGGCGGGCATAGGCAGCCGGCCGGTCGGCTACTTGATTGAGGATTAAAAGGAGCTTCGCTCTCCTGTGAGCTCTGGCGCCGGCCACAACAGCTTCCCCGTCGCCAGATGAATCACCGAGGTCATCAGGCACCGCTGCTGCTTGAAGAAACGACGAAAGGGTCCGCATTTGAAAGTCGGGAACTCGCCTTTGCTTGCCGCATTGTCTGGGTAATTACTCAAATCTTCGACAGCGTGAGAGCCTCCCCAGTAGACCGGCTTACGCACAATGACGTCTGCCCAGACGAATTTCCAGGCCAAACTTGACAGTTTGTGAACGCGTGGGACGTGAAGGCTGTGCCACGATCAGTGATGAGCAAGCGTGGTGTGCCGTGTCGAAAAGTAAGGGACGACCCTGACTTCGGTCCACTTCGTGAGATAGTCTATCGCAATGATGAGGAACTTGTTGCCGCACGACGTATGTGGAAACGGTCCCATATGATCAAGTCCCAGAATCTCAAAAGGTGTTTTAGGAGGAGGGATGGGTTGCATAGGGACCGGTTGCAAATTTGTGGGAGCCTTCCGTGCTTGACAGACTGTGCACAACAAAACGTAGCGGGAAATGTCACTATGCATGCGTCGCCACCAAAACCTCTCTTTGATGCGTGCCAGCGTCTTGTGCAGCCCGAGGTGAACATGAATAGCACCGTCGTGGAACATGAATAGCACCGATTGTCGCATGGCTATCGGCACAACAGGCACGCACGACCCATCCCGATAATTTCGGTGATAAAGAATTCCCTCTCGGACAACATACAACGCAGGAAGACTTTTTCACGACGGTGCTTGGGAGTGCGTACTTCCCCGGATAGTCGTCGGGTTGTATCAACATTTTCTGCGTCTTGTAGCTGTGTAGTTCGTAAATCAAGCACTGCAGAGACTTCGAGGTGTTTCTGAAAGCTGTCGGGTGGCGAGAAAGGTAGTCAGCGTCCTGATGGCGAGCCCCGCTACCGTGGACAATGGAAAAGTTGTAATCTTGCAGTTTGAGAGCCCACCTGGGAAACTTAGCATTGAGGTCTTGTTTTGTTTGAAGCCAGCGAAGGGCGACGTTGTCGGTAACGACCGTGAAGCTTTTACCATAAACGTATGAACAAAATTTTTCGAGTGCCCAAACTACCGCCAAGCACTCAAGTTCAGAGGCGTGGTATCGGCTCTCTGGTTCACTCAGCCGGCGGCTAGAATAAGCGACCGGTTTCTCCTGCCAGTCCTCGTTAACTTGCAAGAGAACAGCTCTGAGGCCAAGACCACTGGCATCGATGTGTAGAATCGTCGCGGCATTCTCGTCATAGTGTGCGAGAGTTGGTGGTGCTTGAAGGGCAGTCTTGAGGTCGCGGAAGGCAGCTTCTTGGTCGGGTCCTCATTTCCAGCGAGCTTCTTTCTTCAGTAGTTCGTTGAGAGGTACTGCGCGAGAAGCAAAGTCAGGGACAAAGAGTCTGAAATATGAAGCGAAGCCCAAGAAATTTTAAGCGGCTTAGCCGTGGTGGGAGGTGAAATACAGGCAATGGCTTGGACCTTTGTGGGATCAGAGCTGATGACTTTGGCACTGACTACGTGCCCCAAGTAACTAACTTCCGAAAAGCCGAAAAACCACTTGGAAGGTTTAATGCAAAGGTGAGCGTCTTGGAGAGCACGCAAGACCATTTCCAAATGCCTGAGGTATTCGGGAAATGTGGGAGCGTAGACAACATAGACAATTATGTCGTCTAAATAGACCAAAGCCATCGACCACTTGAGATGCCCAAAAACCCAGTCCATTAATCGCTGAAATGTAGCAGGAGCGTTGGAGAGACCAAATGGCAGGCAGTTAAAGTGGTATAGGCCATTCTGAGTTATAAAAGCGGTCTTCTCAGCGTCATTCGGGTCTAGTTCCACCTGCCAATAGCCAGAAAGAAGATCCAGCGTAGTGAAAAAACGGGCACCGTGCAGGCGGTCAAGGGCATCGTCAAGACGAGGAAGCGGATACACGTCAGGCTTGGTGACCCTATTTAGCCGTCGATAGTCAACACAGAAACGGATTTGCCATCTTTCTTTCTCACAATAACTACGGGGGACGGCCACGTACTTGACGAGCGCGATATGATACCACGCTTAAGCATGTCATCCACTTGCTTAGCGGTTTCTGCGCGTTCAGAGGCAAAGACTCCACACGGGTGATGCCGAACAGGAACTTCAGAGCCAGTGTCGATACTGTGCTGCACCAAAGGAGTGTGGCCAAGCTCACTGGGTGACATCGCCACGCAGTCACGGAATTTTCGTAGAAGTGCTTGAATCTCAGCTTCCTGTGATGGAGTCAAGTTGGGGCCGAAGTTGAATTCATTCCAGTCTAAGGGCGATCCAGTTGGTGATGAAGGTGCTACGGTCTGTACTACTGCTACGACAGACGGTGCTTCGAGGTAGGTACAGGTACCGAGGACGGTGCCTAACGGCACGCACAGGATACTGTCAGACAGGTTGAAGAGAAGCACTGCAAAGGTTTTGCCGGAACAGCGATGGAGGGCCCGCGACATTGCGAATTCGCCTCCAGGTCGGGAACAAACGGTACTTTCTACAAGAATGTCCTTGTCAACAAAGGATTTGTCGGGGCTGTAAACAGGAACTCACGCAGCAGACGACAAGGCGATGGTAACTGAAGTAGCCGTTATCACAGGATTGAGAAGCAGGGATGGTTTTTCAATTTCAAGTTGTTTAGTTTCGTTAGTACGCCCGGCCGTATTCCTGCCCGTTGTTAGAATGCCGACTTTCAAAGAAAATTTAATAATCAAACTTTTTATCATGCGGTAGTTGTCAGCGAGCACGGAGCGCGCTTTGTCAAATGTTCAGTAAATGACATGACTCAACGGGAAATACGACTGCCTAGAGCAAGCTTTACTGGAGATTTCAACACTTGCTCAAATCGGTATCGAAGCGGTAGATGTCAGTTCCATGGTGCAATCAGTGCCGTTAAACTGCAAACTAATGCCAAACTCTGCGCACCAATCAGCCTAAAATCACTGGCACACACAGGTTTGGCACAACAAGGAACCGCAGTCTCACTGTCTTCCCGAGCGCACACACATTCAGGCAGACGTCGCTGAGAGTAGGTAGAGTGCCGCCGTCAGCTAGGACAAGATGGGGTCGATCGGCCTGCTCAGGGCTCACCGAAAATCTTCCAGACAAGAAACTCGCCGCTAAAAGACTGAGTGCAGCCCCTGTGTCCACTAGTGCTTCAACGTGCTGCGGCGGATTTCCAAGCTTCACCGGCAGACTTGGCATCTCGTTGAAGGGGCCAAGTGAAAAAAGAGGGGCTTCAGCCATTATGCGGGGTCCTGCCCTCGATGGCCCGCATTGCAGTTTCCGTAGGAAGGCTGCATAGGAGGAGCTGAGTTTGTCAGCGGCTCGGTCACCCGAGGGCAGTTCTGAGCAAAATGCCCAACACTGTGGCAGTGGTAGCACCGGAGTACCGCTGTAGGATCATGGAGTCGAGTAGGAGCCCAAAGCCCGGTCCGGGATGGTGTGTCCGTGTAGGGTGGCCTCCGGTATGGATCCCCAGCTGCTTGCGAGCGTTCGTGTATCTCCGCTTCAAGAGCGACAGCTAAAGCTGATCGTAGGTCAATCGGATGAGCGAGGCGGACGAAGAGCTGGACACTTCTGTTATTGATGGCATCAACGAAGGCATTAGCACCAATGAAGTCCATGGTTGCGGAAGGGCAACCCGACAAGGCCTTCCGGTACAAGCTGTCGACGCGAGCAGCGAGTTCTTGAAGGTCGCAGTGACCTTGCCGGTCGTGCTTCATTTGTGTGAGGTAGAGCTGAAGCAGACGACTGTCGCCAAATTTGGTTTCCAGCGCCGAGACCAGAGCTTCATATTTCAAGCGGACGACTTGTGGGATGTACTCGACGTATTCAACCGCAGAGCCACAAAGCTGCACAACGAGCGCCTGAGCTTTATTTTGAACTGTCCAGTCGTTTTAAGGCAGCAAGGGACCCGAACTGTCCCAAAAAATGCTGCCCACGACGTGGTGCCATCGAAGATAGGCAGTGTAAGTTGTGCTCTGAAAAACCGAGGCTGAGCTGACAGAGGAACATTTCGTTCGACCGCGGTAGACACACGTTGGTGAAGGCCAGACTGCGCTCAATGACAGAGAGCCGCGCAGCTAGGTCGGCAACGACGTCCGCCATCGGGGCACGTTGGGCGAGGGTGGCCTCATGAGAGAGAGTAAGCGGGTTGTGAAGTGAGTTTTGAAATCTTGCATAAGGGCTCGTCTGTCGGCCTCAACATGTAAACCAAGGGCTTGCAGGCAGTCAGGTATAGGTAGAATGGCACTAGCGCTTGACTGTTGAAGGTGATTCGGCGTATCCTGGACATCAAACTCTGACAGAAGAGGCTGATGGGGCACTGGTGGCGGGATGTGTGATGAGACTGGGCCTCCCGTGGCCTGTGCCAAGCTTTCCTGCGTAGTCGGAACAGAAGATTGCAGGGCCGTCAACGACGTGCCTTCCGAAGGGTGCATCTGTGGAGTGCCGACTGTTGCTGTCATCGCGGCAGCCTTACTCATTGTAAACATGGGTTAACGTTCTCACCACTGCCACCAAATGTAACGTACAAGAGCCACTCACTCGAACACAACACTGTCTTCATCGTTCTCTTTTCCAGTCTTTCCCTCACGCGTTGGTCACCCCGTGGTTATGATGCACTACAATATTGGTATTGAGTCTTTGTCAGCTGCCTAATTACAGAGAGTCCAAACCAATCACCATTGGCATCCAAAATTAGTACTATGGCAAAACTTTTATTAGTATTATTGACCTATAAAATATAAGTAGGAAAATACATAGGACAAATGATCAAAATAGATTGCAGCGAATTAAAATAATGATGCCACCTTGAAAACTGGAAACTTGCCTAACATATAGAGATTTAATGCGGCATCAATCGTAAAGTGAATGTTTCTAGACAAACCATCCAGAATGGGCGGCCCACGGATGCTGGTGCTGTCATAACACACTACTAAGAAAATGAAATTGTGTGGCTTTAAACGGAAGCTATCTAGGCATACTAAAGAATGAATCGAAAGTTTGATGTTGACAGGTGAAAAACACTAGGAGTTTACGCTTCAATTAAATTGTGCTGCTGTGAATTAGAAGAAAACAACTGGGAATTCCAGGGTGTCAAAAATGTGTACAATAATGACTGTGCACTTTTTTTTTTTTTTACAGTTCAGGGCTTAATATCTCCATTTGCATGGGGCCAAGCCCTCTTACAAGTAAACTCATTGGTTGATATGTGGGGTTTAACGTCCCAAAACCACCATATGATTATGAGAGACGCCGTAGTGGAGGGCTCCGGAAATTTCGACCACCTGGGGTTCTTTAACGTGCACCCAAATCTGAGTACACGGGCCTACAACATTTCCGCCTCCATCGGAAATGCAGCCGCCGCAGCCGGGATTCGAACCCGCGACCTGCGGGTCAGCAGCCGAGTACCTTAGCCACTAGACCACCGCGGCGGGGCTCTTACAAGTAAACTCCAAACTCTTGAAATTTTACTGCGTCACAATTATGACCAGTGCCACGCACTACTCGTCAATGTTGAAAATAGACAGCTACAACGCAAAATAAAGTTTATTCATACCATACGTACGCCGTAACTACGGCTAGTCGTTTACCTAAGCTACGACTTGAAACTCGTGAGGATCAGTAGCCTTTTTTTCCTCTGAACCTCTGTCTGTTGTCAAGCTGGAACGAAGAAGAAAATAAAAACAAAAGCATAGTTAAGTCGCAAGGTTTCTCACTGTGATTTATACTGCTTAAAGAAAAAAAAAGCGAAGCTCACCATTGAACGCTTGCATTCGAAGAAGAGTTGTTTCAAATTGTGACACTCCACTGGAATGGAGGGATGGTCGGCGCGCAAGCATTCTTTCGGCGTCAGTCTTTCCTGTCGAAATGAAATAAAGAAACAGCAATACACTACGAGACTCGAAAGACAGGTCTTCCACCAAATACGAAAACTGGAGAAATCTACGACCAAGCATAAACCAACGTGAACTTACCTTTCGGACACAGTCTGTGGCTAGTAAGCAGCGCTTCAGATCATCCCTGACTCCTTCGCAAGCTTTGTGCGGTGCTAATGCACTGTCTTCCTCCGTATATATTGGCATTTTCTTTGCATTCGTGCCTTAGTTCGTTACATCCACTACCCGGGAATACACTTGTCGCGTCGACTGTTAACCACAGAGTTTCTCACGAGAAACACTAGGCTGCTAACATCCAAACATCCTCCGTGCGTGCTCAATGTGCGCTCCGTGCGTCCAAAACATGATCCAAAACTTGCAGGCGGCTACAGTGTACTAGAATAGAGGTAGTACACTGTAAGGCGGCTCATGATGCGGCTGTGGCTCTGTATGGCTGATAATGGCTTTGTGGCGGTTTTCAATCCGACTATCGATCCGAAGCCAGTTTTCTCTGTCGTCTTGTGGCTCTTGTCCATGGAGGAAAGAAACATGTGGTCCCTTCGCGACGTTGGTCCGAGTGCCTTATGTTTAGGTGTTCTGCGAAGAACATCGGTGTCAAATTTGTAACGTGCACAGAGTGGCAGACTCGGTAGTATTCCTAAGGCTTAGTAGCAAGGCTTGCAATGGCTAGTAATAAGGGAAAGCAACCTTCTACGAGCAATGAAACCATCTTCGTGTGTTGCTTCGATGGCTGTTCTGCAACTTTTCCGAACGGGAAGAAACTCAAATGGCACATGCGCGTGCACGATGGAGAAGTGAGTTCACGTTGTGTTTAGTGTTTGTGCAAGCTTGCCTTATAATTGTTTCCCTGAGTGTCAAATGTCGCCTTCCTGAATAGCACACGCGATATGTCTTTACATTACATGACTTCATCAGAACAGGTTACTGTGAATTGATATATGTGCGATCATTTGACACACACAAAACGTTTGCAGCCTGCAATTAAAGCAGTCGTGCCACCTGTTAAAAAGATACAAAGAAATCCGGCAAGATACAGATAGCTTGTTTTTGCGTGATCTTAGTAAGCAGTTGAATGTTTCAGAGTGAACCCACGCACAAATTTCTTGCTTTAATTTCAGTAGTTATATGAAAAGTTGTAATCTTTTATTTTTAACGCAAAATATGAACCCTTTGGTTACGTGCAAGGTCAGACGATGTAAAAAAAAAAAGGTTTCGCTTTGTGTTTAGGTGTGTTTGTGATGGCTAAGCTAGTCTAGTGTGTATGAACACTAACATATGGGGCTTGAATGTTCATCTGTGAGAAGTATAACTGTCATAAGTCTGTTACATTATTTGGCTTAAAAGAACTTGTTAACTTCGTCTGAAGCTGGCACAAACCCAATGAAGGGGGGATTTGTCGCGTAGAAAGTGAAATTTTCTGACACTTTCTGCATTGCTTCATTCATACGAATGCTATCTGATTAATTATGATTTGAAGTACCAATTGCCAGTTTGAAAATATGTACTGCACACACAATTTAGCTAGAGAATCGTTTAGTCGCAGTGATATATTCCTGAACAGCGAATAAAACATCCCTGTGGTTTTTTTTTTCCTTCTTCTTTTGGCTGTATCATTTAGCGGCCTTTTGAGTGCACATACACCGGCTGCAACAAGAAGTACACAAGGCAGTTTCACCTGACACGACACATCAAGAAATCACATGAAAGCATCAAGGACCAAGTAAAATCGTTCAAGTGAGTGTACAATCCACATCTTCCTGTTTAAAAAAAAAGAGTCGTAATAATTAGTATTTTCTGCACAGATGTGTACATGACAACTGCGACAAGTTGTTCACATGTGAAAACGCATTGTACAAGCACATGAAGTATTCCCACGAGAAGCGGAAGTTTCAGGCAAGTATTCTAGAGAAAACTTTTAGTCGCTATTTCATCACACCTTGCGTGATCTGTTTGGATGCTACTGCGAAATCTCTCGTAATCCTCTCTCTTTCTTCCCATTCTTCTTTTCTATTAGTGTGAACACTGTCCAAAGGCATTCATTAAACATCAGCACCTCAGAGTGCACAGCTTTGAACACACCAAGGTGTTGCCCTATCCGTGAGTATCAAATCTCTTTTTGCCGCCATACAACTTTTCCTTCAAGCATGCTTTAGGGACTCGAATTTGTCTGGAGAGCTGATTATTAATGTAAGAGTCATCATCATCATCAGCTTGACTACGTCTGCTGCAGGGCCCAGGCCTCTCCCACGATCCGCCAATCAACCTGTTCTCGTGCTTTTGCTGCTTCGTTATACCTGCAAACTTTTTATTCTCATCGGCCCACCTAACTTTCTGTCTCCCCATCCTGTGTTTGCCATCTCTGGGAATCCACTCAGTGGCTCCTAATAACCAACAGTTATCCTGCCTATGTGATACTCTGTGCCCAGTCCATGTCCATTTCTTCTTGATTTCAACTATGATGATATCCTTAACCACGGTTTGTTCCCTGACCCACTCTGCTCTCTTCTTGTCTCTTAAGGCTAGACCTATCGTCTTCCTTTCCATCGCTCGCTGCGTCGTCCTCAATTTAAGCTGAACCCTTTTTTTAGTCCTCCAGGTTTCTACTCGTAGGTAAGTACCGGCAAAATGCAGCTTTTATATACCTTCCTCTTGAGGGTTGTGGCAGGTTACCATTCATGATTTGAGAAAGCTTGCAGAATGTGATCCACCCCATCTTTATTCTAGTTATTTCACTCTTATGGTTCGGCTCCACACTTACTACCTGTCCCAAGTAGACATATTCCTTTATAACTTCCAGTGTCTCTCTGGCTATCGCAAAGTGCTGTTTTCTGCGGAAACTGTTGCACATTACTTTAGCTTTGTGCACATTAATTTTCAGACCTGCTTTTCTGCTTTCTGTGTCCAGTTCAGTAATCATGAGCTGTAATTCTTCCCCTGAGTTATTCATCAAAGCAATATCATCAACGAATCGCAAGTCACTAAGATACTCTCCAATAATTCTTATCCCCAACTCTTCCCAATCTAGGGCCCTGAAAACCTACTGTAAACACGCGGTGAATAGAATTAGAGAGATCGTGTCTCCCTGCCTTACACCCTTCTTTATTGGGAGTCTGTCGCTTTCTTTATGGAGAACTATGGTGGCTGTGGATCCACTGTAGACTTCTTCCAGTACGTTTATGTAGGGTTCTGCGATGCCCTGATTCCGTAGTGCTTGCATTACTGCTGATGTCTCGACTGAATCAAACGTACAGGGGCTGGTTGTAGTCTATGTATAGGGGCTGGTTGTATTCCGTGAATTTATTACCTGATTGATAGCATGAATATGGTCAATTGTGGAGTATAGCCTGAATGAAATACTGCTTGGTCCTTTGGTTAATTGAACTCTAATGTCGCTTTAATTCTATTAGCTATTCTTTTTGTACATAGTTTATAGAGAACGGACAGTAAGCTTTTAGTCCTGTAATTTTTCAAGTCCTTGACGTCTCTTTTCTTATGGATTAAGATGATGCTGGCGTTCTTACAAGATTCTGGTACCCTTCGTGTCAAGAGACACTTCGTGTATAAGGTGGCCACTTTTTATTATTTTTTATTTCTTTCTCGCTCTAGTCTCCTTTTACTTCTATTAGCTATTACTTTTGTAAATAGCAGCCACAGCTCATAAGTTGTTAGGAACATTATCTCTCGGCTGAAATAAAAGTATTGTTACCTGACGTGTAATATGGTGATTTATATTTCCAGATGCCCAGAACCAGGATGTGACAAGGCTTTCTTGCTGCCAAGCAAGCTCAGAGCACACCAGAACACACATAAAGGTGACTAGCGAGCTGTGCAACTCGTCACCGCGCTGAACGCCTCTATTACACTTTGAAACATCACAGTTTTTTGTTGTTGTTGTTGTTCAATGCTGATTCCATGCTCATTTGTTGAAGCTTGCTTAGTTGCTGAAGCATTCAATTCACTAAACTTTTAAGCAGATGTGTTATTATTCTGCATATTTGTACAGGGTAACAAAAATGCAACACACGAGCTTCATTATATTCTAGCATATTGCAGCAAAGCACTCAAGTGGCATTTTAATATAAGAAAACCGCTTTTTTTCATGTTCTTAAAAGCTATAAGAGGTCGTATATAAATATAAAGGGACTGTGTATATATAAAGAAACCTGTGTAATATTCTTCTCCTGGTACTATAAATAAATGAAGAAAAAGACTCAGTATTCAGGAAACCTTCAAGGCGACCTTTTGGTTAAGATCAAGAAAGGTCCTGCTAAATTATGAAGCAGACATATTGCATGCAGCTCTAGCTTAGAATAATGTATTCATTAGTTGATGGCTTGAAGTCTTTTATGGATGTTTGGCATTTATTTTGCAACCTTCCCAGAAACATACGCTACTTGTGCACTTACATTGCCTTATAGCAGTCCACATTGCAGAACTAATCGATGTAACCCATCGTCTTTTATGAACTGAAACGCACGATCATGTCACCTGCTCTCTGCGATGGCTGCCTACAACGCTATGAACTGACAGCTAAAAAAAGCACGTCCGCTTTTTTGGGGGGAGAGCAAGGAGGCGTCATCTATGGGCAAACAGAATGAGTCATGCTGACAAACAAGTGCTGCCAGAATACGCTCCCTCCTCACTCATGCAATGGGCGACGCCTGCAGCACGTCTTCCCCGACTAATAGGTCGAGTGTGGTGTGCAAGCATGGTCGAAATGTTCTGTCATACACCTTCAAAAAAGTACGCCACAAACTAATCTTTACCTGAGTGCATCGCTCTTGCCTGTACACTCAAACCTCAATTTAATAAACATGAATTTAACGAAATATTAGTTATACTGAAGTAAATGAAAAATAGTCTTGCATTAGATACAGTGTTCGGAATGACCTTTATGACGAATTTTCAGAGATAACAAACTTATTTTGTTGTAAGATGCAACACTCTTACAATGAGGTATGGGTGAATAACTCAAATTCAGTTGAAACCCAACTGGCATAAGCCAAAAAATGGAGCTTCTATAGGCAGAGCGTCTCTGCATACAAAGGCTGTTCCAAATCTAGATAGCATGGTAGACAGTTTACGCTGACAGCTTAGAAGACAGGATCGAAGCCCTGTTGTCTCAAAAAACGGAACGCGTCTACGCGACAAAATGCCACTGCACATCGAGAGGAGCAAGCAAAGATAAACAAACATAACTGTTTTTTTAGTTTACTTCATGTTCAAATCCAATAAAACTTGAACATTACTGACATTCAATGCCTGAAAAATCATCTGCTTGTGTGCAGACGATAATTCTAGGAAGATTCGAGCTATTTGAGCAATTCACTGAGCCACCATCGTGTTTGGACAGCTAAGTATCCTGCATCATTTTTGTCTACGATGCCTTCTTATCAAAGCTGTCGATTTTGCCAGCTATGTGAGAATTGGAATGGGACTCAAGATGGCCACCGTCCACTTAGCTGTCTATTCAGCGGTCTATAATGAGTATTGGAACACACCCAAAGACGAAATAAGTTTAGATGAAAATATTAGAGCTTGTCAGATTGCCACCATGATGCTAACATGGGAACTCTTGAGGTACATTTATTGCCACCAGGTGGGAAAATAGTCGTTTCTGCAGGAAGCCAATAGATTATTGCTGGTAAGAGAAAGACCGCTCATTCCATCAATATTGCTGCTTTACCACTAGGTACCGCGAGCGACAATATGTTGGAAGTTATTATATGTCCACTGTACCCCTTTGAGATGTGCAGGTGACTTGCAACAAATTCATGAAATTTATATCATTTTGATGCTAGGGGTTCAGAATGATAAATTTAAAGCTTGTGGAAATTATATAATAAACTGTAGTGTATTTTAGAGCAATTATTATAATTACAATGTCAGCAGTTATCTAATTATTGTACAGTCAGTCATTCTATATATCTTCATAAACTTAATCAAACAAACCTCTAAATTACATGTGATAGTTGTCCGCTGGCAGCGAGCGTTCTTAAAAAGGTATATAAAGAAGATTAAAACAAAAAATTTCTGCCAAAACACAGTGAGTGCTACATCTCATCAAGTACTGTACCGCTTTCACCAAAGCATATGCATGTAGCCAAATACTTCACCAGAAGTGATATAAATGAACTTAGGCAACAAGAGTAATTTTTTTATCATTAACTCACTGTTTGTGGTCTCTTCCTCATCATGGCGCATAAATGTTACAAGTAAGTTGCGTTTCTAAAGTGAGCCTGCTGTATCGCAAACAGTTACCCTTTAAAAAGTCCAGTGCTAAGCAAGCACTTTTACTGCATTTTAAATAACTATGATAAGCTAACTGAATACTTCTGAAAATTCAAATCTTATTTTAGGTTACCCATGTGATGTGGAAGGCTGTGAAGCTGTGTTCACCAAGTGGACTCTTCTACAGAAACACAGAAAAACGGATCACCAGAAGCGTAAGCTTTTCGGAATGTGTGCTCCAAAACCTTGCCCATATTGTGATGTTTTCGTGTGGTACATAACGAGGAGATCAACATGCTTGTTGATAGCCACAAAGATGTGAAAGATTGCAACGCTTTTTTTTTTGTAGTTTGTAATGTCGATACTGCTCAACTTGGGGGATGTATAGCCAAATTAAATTCTTTGCTATGCCATTTTCTGGTCATAATCTTGAGCGATGGACAGTGCATATTTGACGCAGAGCACAGAAAGAACACTGATGCACTGGACAAGCGCTTGTTCTGTGGGTCCGTTTCCTTTCTCTATTCCGAGTCATATTCGCACTATCTGGTATATAAGACTGGGAGGATGTGTTCAGGCTGTAACAACTGAAATCGTGAGTGTGGACACGGATTGGTGGTTCTCACAAGAAAAGCAAATTCAGAGAGCATATATGACTGTGCCAGAGCACATGGTATGAGGAAGGCAGGCAGAACAAGAAAACTGCATAAAGATTGATTTTTCTGTAATATTGATCCTGTTCTGTTACTTCAGGAAGCTTTACCAGGAGATTACAATGAAAATATCCAGGCATGGTGAAAGGGCTCCTTAATTAGGAAAGTCCAGAGAGTTCTTAATGTTTTGCGAGTCTGCTGAAAGTAATACAAAACATTTTATCGAGGCCTTCACAAATCTTTGTTTTGTGTGGAATCACACTTACAGAAAGCATTAGAAGGAATGAATTGCATCAACGTAAAACTAAGCAATGCTCATGCTTTCTTTTCCATTGTCTTCAATTAGTGACACCTTTATTTTGTTCTTCCTTTGTTTGCAACAACTTTGGCTTAATATTGGCTTGTACACTTATATCACAGCTGATATGACCTTTCATATCCAGATTTGAAGTGACATGAAAAAATTGTCTCGAGCAGTTGCAAGTACCAGTTGTTATACTTAATGTTTAGTGTGATGTTTCATTTTGTGAGCGCTGTGCAGTTTCACTTCTGTTTGTGAGAGCCAGGGTGCAAAGTCACAATTGCAGACACTGTGGTACTATGTCAAGCTTTGGGAAGTAAGATTATTTTTTTCCTACTTCATCATTGTGGGAGAGGCTCGGTGGTTGGCCATGACTGGCTAGTTGTTAATGTTTTTGATGACATGTTCATTATCATGAGTTGTATTACTGAGCTGCCACTTTTATTGAGTGAGACACTCTTGTTGTGCACACTCATTGCAAAGTTTGGAGACTGATGGTGATGCAAAAAATACAAAAATATGTTGACATGTATTCAAGATGCAAGTAATTCAAGTCAAATTCAATCAAAGCTGTGCTACAACCTATATGTACTGTTGGCCACAGAGGTTAATGGGATCTTCCGCATGTAGTTGAATTTACCACGCATATTAGATGCACCACCCAACTTTGCTTCAATATTTGGGGAAATACTAAGTGTGTTCATTATGAGAGTACATACAGTACATATAACTTTATTTGTGGGCATAGGAAGCTAATCTGTACCTTTGTGCATGCAGACTTTCCGTGTCCTACTTGTGACCGGGTGTTTTTCACCAAGTGGAACCTGGTCACTCACATGGAAACACACAGCACCGACCGCGAGAGCTTCTGTTGCCCTCATGAGGGCTGCAGCCGTTTCTACTTCCAGGAGAAGAATCTCCGGCAACACATTTCAAGTGCCCACGAAAACAAGCGATTCTCCTGCAATGCTCCAGGTTGTACACGGAGCTTTTTCACCAAGGTGACCCAGTTTTGATCATTTCTGGCGCATGGATACTTCTTGAACATGGTCGTTCGTCTTTATCTAGCTTCATGGCTATGACTTTATTGTGCTGGAGCGCAAGTTCAGTGACAGCATTTATGTGACAATCGGTCAAGTGAAGGCTCATGCACAAGGTCAACGTCAACTAAGGAACACCTCATTAGTAGTGTAAAGGGTAGAGAAGTTGATGGCAGGAACGGCGGGCTCTCTTTAGGGTAGCTGGCACCCCGCCGTCGTCCGCATTGCCGATCTTCGCCAGTGAGGAGACGCGTTAAGAGAGGTAGAACAAAAGATTTATTTATATTATTGAAGAAGGAAAGGAACTGTACAGGGATCCAGAAGATCCCGCAATATGTACAACAGAGGTTCAGCTCATGATTTCGTACAAGATTCCGCTCAAAATTCAGTTCACATGATTCAGCTTCATTTACATAAATGCTTCGGCTTTTATAGCCCATCGTCACCGCTGTCTGAATGAGGCGCTGATCATTCTTGCCACACAGCAGGGGACGAAGTCTTAGTGGTCCACCCACCAGAAAGGGTGCAGATATTGCACCACTCGGCTGGGCGAAATGGTCCAATGGTAACAGGAACGCACCACACAAACAGGCACCTGGCCCACGCCTTGAAGCCACTGCAGGGCGAGGAGGTAGAGTCCGGAGAGGGAAAGTTGCGCTCCTCCGGGAAAATGGCCGCTAACTCGACGGTCAACAACGGTCCACGCTACTTTCAGCTTCAGGCAGTCCCAACGCTCGAGTGCGGTGAACGGCTTCTTCGACGCGTTCCCACGCTTCCGGGCTATCGATCCGCTGAGATGGCCTTGCGTAGATGACAAAAGCAGAGTCTTAAGGAGGCCCGCCACAGTGGCACCGTTCCCCCACAGTACCAGCCTGTTCATTAAAAGGCTTGCCTCGCGAAGCTTTCATTGAGACTCAACTGCTTCCCGGAATGTCTACCGGACAGCGTCTTGCAGAATGGGCGCCGATGGGGTTGAAAGCCTTCCCGGTATACCGGCTTATGCACAATGGCGTCTACCCAGACGAATTGCCGGGCCAAACATAACAGTAGGGAGAAAGATTTTAGACAAATTATTATTTTATTCCTTGCATTCCTATTGCCCCATTTTGATATACGGTCTACTCCCGTTACGACAGATCGTGATGTGGGAAAACAATGCCGCATTATCTGAAGTCCATAATATCCAAACTCTGTGAGAGGGTGCATCGTTGTATGACGATCATTTCGATTTCGCGCAGCAGTATGAGGCAGGCTAGTTCTGCTGATACATGCTAAATGTAATCGACAGCATGGTTACGACAGTCTTCTGTCAACAACAGCAGTTATTAACAATATTGCTGTGCAAGTTCTAATTAATGAGCAACTGCCATCACAGTCGGTGCAGGCCTTCGGACAGCATGAAATCTTAGCCCAATAATAAAAGGTTTCTAGCAGGCTTTTTCAGCCTCTTCCGTTGATTGGCTTGGAATAAATTATTTCTTATTTGAGAGGACAGGAGCAACAGTTATTTGAGAGGACGGGAGCCATTGCTTTCTTTCACGCAGCCTCTACTGCTCTCTGAACCATACAAAGTTGGTCTGAGAGTTCTGAATGTAACAGATCAAGACACCTCTTGCAATAATAGTCTAATTTGACTGGCGAACTGGTGCTGCTTTGAGCACCAGAACATCTTACAAAACTTTGGTCACAATGCCTAACATTACTCCAATGAGCAACCAGCATGTGGTGCAAAACGCCCGCCGCTGTAGTCTACTGGCTAAGGTGCTCAGCTGCTGACGCGCAATTCGCGGGATGGAATCCCGGCTGCGGCGGCTTCATTTTCGATGGAGATGAAAATGCTGTAGGCCCATGAGCTCAGATTTGGGTGCACGTTGAAGAACCCCAGGTGGTTGGAATTTTTGGAGCCCTCCACTACGGCGTCTCTCATAATCGTATGCTGATTTTGGGACGTTAAACCCCACATATCAATCAATCAATCAAATCTGTTGCAAAACAAACAATAACTTCTTGTTTACGCTTAGCTCAAAAATAAATTTGTGGTAAGAGGTTGCCAAGCACCCTTGAGATGTGATGAAATCACTTTGGGGTGCATTTCAGTCTGCTGCAACACTTGAACCACGTGTACCCGTGGCTTGACAATGGGCTCTTAGAGTGGCTCGGCTGAAGGCTTGGCTTGCCATAAGCCACCAATGCTGCCAGCTGAAATTTAAAATTCCCACGGCTTTAGCGTGCAGAGCGTTGCCTAGTTAAAAAATGTTTATTGTCAGCCTGTATCAACAGAGTAAGAGTATGCTTTATGCGCCCAATTTTTAAAAAAAATGTGCTGCTAATTTCATCCAATGACCCCTGCAGTTCATTGTGGTTGGTTAAAAATCAAACTTGGCTTTGTTCATCTATAAGACATACCACACTTAGGCTGAATAATGCTCCGTTTTACCTGAAAGTCTGTTGTACGCGTATCCATTATAATGAGTGTGGACTGGGTGGGCACATATTGGAGGTTAAGCAGGGCTTTTATAATGTTCTTATAGTGTTCTTATACGTAGTGACTATGAATAACTGCCTGTATGCAAAATGAGCACTTTTATGAAGACTATTTAACATCAGTTTGCCTTTGAGTGCAGTTTGAGACCATTATTTGTATTACCAAGCAACATTGACTCTTCAGAACTCTACTATTTGGTTCAATCTAGTACTCTGGTTCAACCAACTCCTGGACAACAACCATTAGCAGTGGTGACACGGTTTGTGCCGCCCATCGTACACCGCCATGCTGACATGGCCGAGTGGTTGTCATATGCAGGGCAGCGATGAGCCATCAGGGGAAAGAATAGTGGAGTGGAAAAGGACGAAAAATCTGATGTTCACGCAGTTTTTGTTTTGTTTGTAATTTACTGTAAGGGTTCACTGATGAAATAACTTGACCCTATGCGATTAGACGCGACCAATGCGAGGCATTTCTCCCTTTTGGTTTCTTATTCGTCTGGCTATCAGCTCCTGTGCTCAGTCATGCCAAAAAGAAATCCAGAGTGCATTGATTCAATAGTGGACACGTCACTGGCCATGCTACAGAATAAATGGAGAGGTTGTATCCTGCGAACCATGCGGGAAAAAGGCCTCCTGCATAGCTATATTAATGCAATAGCGTTGAAGTGCTCATTTTGCAGAAATCAGGGTTGTTGGTTGTGAGCTGAAAATCAGTGCTGTCCGTGTGTGAATAAAAATTCGAAACATATGCGAATTAAACAATTTTGAAATCTTCTGCGCTTGGCAAGCGTCACAAGTGCTCAATATGGCTTCGGAAAGAACACTATATGAAGTTTTCTTAGTGTGACAAGCCACATTAACAAACGTAATAGTGGGTGACAAGTTTAAGATCACATGTCAAAACATGTGAAATGCACAAGCGATTGGTTTCAAGGCCCACCAGTCACAAAGCATGCAGTCAAAATTAATTATTATCAACAACAGCATTAACAATGTGTGCATAGGTGCGCATATTGCTTTAAGGGCGTGTACTAGGTACCTCACCAACTTGCAAAAAAAAAAAATTATACTGTAGTGGGCACTCTGCAACTGTACTTGCAGTAAGCAGTCTAGGATTGTTTAAAAAGGCTTAGGTTACACACAGAGACATTCCTTTCCTGCTGGCATGACTTGTGTAACCTTCCAGAAGTGGTCTACCAAGAAGTGGTCCACCAAGAAGTGATAGAGCAGGGTTCAATTGTGCTATTGCATTCTATTCTTGAAGACGAGTTTCAAGCATTTCTTTTTTTTTTTATCACTGCTGGCACCTTTTTTCCATCATGAAAACATTTCTTGCTTTTCTGTCATATATACAAGTCGTGCACGTCCATGTTTCCAAATTATTTGTATTTATGTGAAAATTATTTGTGTCTGCATTTACGACATTGGAGGCCTAAGACGTGCCTTGCCTGCCTGTTTTCGGTAGCTAAAATGCTGTTTTGCCTGCCTATTTCTGGCACATAAAATGCACTTTTTTAATGCCTAGAAACCCAGTCTCTGCTCTTTAGTATTCAAGCTGTTACCACTAGAATGTTTATTCTACTGCATGAGAAGTGCCCGTTATATGACGTCTAGTCATAGTGCCAATAAGCACAATTTCAGATTGTTAGTTTGATTATTGTAAGCCTCACAGGGGTCTTCAATCTTAATGAGGTGTCCATCTTAGATTTTTATAACCCTGTACTTATTTCTATGCCGCGTGAGCAATACGAATAGTACATGTACATTTACTTTACTGTGGCATACGGGTAAACTTAAAGTTTTAAGTTTTCAGTAACACTTCATTAATGACCATTCTTTATTTCTGTTGATGTTGTGCAATATGGATAGGTGTCCCTATGAAGGCGCAACTTTACCAGAAAAATCATAAACAGTATTTCAATTTGAAAAAAATGAAAGCATGAATGGCATCTTTTGTAATGGTGAGATAGGTGTTTTCTTTTTCTTTATATATGTTTTTTGTCTGCGTAACTCTATTTCTCACCACCAGATAGCATTCCAATCCACTCTACAAGTATTAACACAAGTGAACAGGTACTCCTCGGCAATGGATGTAACTAATCCTGTGGTGAAGAGTTGTTGAGAAGGAAACTAAATCGATCTTTTTGTGCATTTCTGTGGAAGCTGAATCATGCTATTGTCTTAGCTCTTCAATTGATTGAACTTCAACTTTTCTCTTTACTTTTAGACTCATTATGCACTTGTTATTGCCTCTCACTTTTGTCTATGATTACCCTATGCAATCGCTCATTTTGTTTTTATTCATGTTTACAGCAATCACTGAAGAAACACGAAGCAACCCATGACCCAAACAAACCTCTACCTCAAAAGGTATCTATGTTCCCCAGTATTTCGAGCGCACAAGGTGTGATTATAGGGTGGTGATAAAAGCAATCTGTATTACATCAGGCTAAACACTTGTGCAGGCAGTCGCCCAACAACACTGTATGGTGTCCACATTAGAATTTACTCAAAAAATGTTTGGTGCAACATCACAATAAATCATTACTCATTTTACAACTAATATGCCACAACTAGATTTACATGGTCCTGCAACCTCACATATGCAATACACACATACACAGCGAAAGAACTCGCATTATAAATGCACTCCCCATTATTGTTCTTCAAAATTTCCTTTTTCTTCCCTTTGTAATGTGTAACCATGTTCCCAGCTATGGTTCTCTGCAGTGCTGCAAACGAATGGCTGTGCTACAGTTTCGCATGTCATTTGCTCCAATTGATGAGAGTATAATGATGAAAGTAGAAAGTGCGGCAAAATTGTCCTGCAGTGCCTCTTTCTCTCATACTTTGAAAATTTTATCTGAGTCTGCCACCAATAACTCCTCATGCACGTGTTCAGTTATCAAGGTGAACACCTTAGGTGCCTCATCAAATGCAAACGGCATCCCGCTGCATCGGGCAAAGCATGAATGATGCAAAAGATTGTCTTCGCGTGATGGCGCCACCATACGACACCATCTCACAGATTGCGAAAGGCTGTGGCATCACAAATTCTGGCTGATGTCACATTACGTAATGTCACGCGGTTCTGTCATAACATGACGTTGTATGATCATAGGCAATGAGAAATCATACTGGTGCTCAAAACTTCCGGAGGGCAGTGGGGTAGAATCAATACATGGACTGAAATGATAAACAAGATGCTTTTTTTCTTTGAGTCATCGTAGGTGAATCCACAAAGAACCCTGTGAGATTTTTTTTTTTCAGTGTGTGCCACTCATAACTGATGCATGCGCGCATAAATGCAGTAGCCAAAGAATTTCGAGGCATGACAAGTGGATTTTCATACTGATCTCTCTTTCTTATTGGGTACTAAAAACTAGCCTCGAAACCTTCTTGGAGAAGAAAAGAAAGGGATAAAGATGGCCACCCATTTGTAGCATGAAGCCTTTCCTTGTGGGTTCCGAATTCTGGCGGGTTTCTACTGAACTCATCTGCATTACTTGTGTCCATGTGCTTCGAGTCCTCGATGAATTCGCCCTCGTGCTGCCAATTGCTAGCTTCCTGATTAGTTCAGTTGGTAGAGTAACTGTCCGTAAAGGCGTTCGTCCCGAGTTCGAACCCCATACCAAGACATTTTTTTCGGCATGCCCCGTAGTTATATGTTTGTTTTGGGGTGTTTAGGGCCACAAGTTACTTTTTATTGCTCTCTCAATTGCAGAAACCCAAAAAGGCCACAAGAAAATGTCGCCCAAGAAATTTTTTCACCAAGAGCGCAGCCGCTGTCTTGTCGGGGCACACACCACCTCCTGAAACCGAGAAGAAACTTCTGTCCCTATGCATCGCATCAGCTGAGGAGGTGGAGTTCACTCAAAGGCAAGAAAAGGGGGAGTGCACATCACAATCTGGAGATTCAGTACTCAGCCACAGAGTACCCTTAAGGACGTGTCAGGAGCAGTCTTTCAGCATGGGCAATGACGCCGATGATGTGTCACTTCCAGAGGATTTCACTCGGCATGCATACGAGCCTCTTGCTGACACTCTGGTGTCAGGTCTAGGGCAACCATCTGCACAAAATGACTTATCAGAAGTGATGCATGCAGTGACGGATGATCTTGAACAACACAAGTCACAATTGTCCAGCTCAGAATTGTGCCAGCACATCGAAGAATTGCAGTCGGCGACCGAGACGTGCCTTTCTTCGATGGACTCAGCTCTTGGAAGTCTTGTCAATTGTGGAACAAGTTCTGCATACAGTGAAAGCAAAAGTGAATTCCAACATGGTCTTGAGGGCAGTTTTACAGTGTCTTCGGTAAAAGCTCAGCGGGTAAGCGTGTGAGCATGTCAAAGGTGCTTGGAACTGACGCATTTTTTAAAAATGACATCTCTATGTATGAAATCAGATTAAAACATTTGTTCAAATTCTCTTCACTATAGTGCAATAATTTTTTTAGTATTTACGGTCATTTAACTACATGCTGCCTTAACAGTATTGTTGCTCAACACTATATACTATTGTGTGCACTGCTTTTTACGCAGAATTATGTTCTACACCAGTTCCATATATTTCATCGCCGCCCCTTGACTGGGCAGGTGGGTGTTGTTTGGAATTATGTTATACGAAGTATCCCATTGTGCACAGAAGCTTTATGGGGAGCATATGGTGAATATTCAAGCCCCTTTAAAACTAGGGCCTTCGCCCCTATTTTTTAAGAAAACAGCTAACATTTAAACACAATTCAGTTTTTTTTTTTTTCGTGACTTGGCTGTTGATTGCATGTTTATAAATTAATGTTGACCCTGCCGTGACTTCATAATATGACGGTTACGAGTAGGCTTGTGTGAATAGCGAAGTTTAGGTTTAAATGGAATAGTGATTTTGGTCGAATAATTTCCAATTGAATATGAACGGTATGTATGACATAATAGAATGGGAATATTTATCATGACCTAACAAACCTGCACAATATTTTTTTTTAAATAGGTGCTCTACGCGACTGTCATTTTTTTTTTCATTCAAAGGAAGTCGAAACAACCTTGAGTAGTAGCGAGATTTGAGTTTCGGTAGAATGCGACTGATAACCTGTAAAATACGTAACATTTTAAAATTTATTATACTTAGAACATATACTTAGAACTCGCAGCTCGTTTGGAGAGAACATCTTGGTGGGATCTTTTACCTAGCCAGGCCTGGAGTGCTTGGACGGCTGGCTTGGCCCCAGATGGGTGCCTGCTTAGACCTCGACTTCGCAACCCAACCGGTCATTGCTTCCGCACCTTGATTCTTCAATATCCAGCCATGTCTGCCTATCTGATTCGGTCTCGCAACACCGCAAGCTTTAATTTCAGTGCGTTGTTTTCTTCGATGGTCTTGGTGGTGCACATTTCAAACACGATTATGCCACATCACATCACGCCGCATGGTCACTTTACTTATCACAGTATGTGAGTAATCAATACTTACTGTATAGAAGGTACATCTTGCATTAAAAATATCTTTTTTTGAGACCTGTGATGTTTCTAAATTTTACAAAAAAAGATCACATTTGTGAAAAACATCATTTTTTTTTTCACATTGGGATGCATTTTACACCACGTGATAGTTCTATTAAAAATCAGCTTAATACCTTGATCCAAAGTAGACAAATAGTTTTCATACGGCAAGTTTTATCACTAAAATTTTTGTTTGCGCCCACTGCGAATGACGACATTGGAATTTCTGCAGCATAGGCTTTTTAACTCTTTTACATTATTAGATGAGCTTGAGTGCCATACAATGCAGTTACTGGCCATCTGACTCATGACGTCAATCTGTTGGCACAGGCTTACATCGAGCAGCATTTGAGGAGGAAATGCTGCTATTTTTTAAATATGTATCGGACTGTAATATACTGTATCTGAGTATGACGTCTAAACATCCCTGTGCATACCATATTGCTTTTCAATTAACAAACTGTGGTTCCTGTATCTCCTTTGAGGGCAGGAAATAGGGAACTTGGTTTACACAAGAACATTGTTAAGGGAAACAGTCGACCCGTTGAAGGCAGGTCTTCCCTAAATGTCCAGTTACATGCCTTCTTCGATGACCTCCCATCATACGAACCATCATTTTCCGTTGTGATCTTGTGGGCATTGTGAAGTGGTCGCCTGACGCAAGCCCGCTTTCCTGTTATGTGCCTCTAGAGGGTAAATATTGCCAACACCATGTAGCTTTGCATGACCATCAATGAAAATTAAGCTTGTCTTTTTTACCGTAGCAACCCGATATTTTAACCCCTGAGCTGCAGTCACGTGATAGTTTCACGAGTGCCCAAGTTGCTGTTTAATAATGCCTGGCATGTGTTTCACGTACCTATCCCTCACATTCTTTTCTTGAAATACATAGCTCATGGACACACTGTTACATAGCATTGCTGTCGTGATCATCACATCATTTTTTTGTCAAAATGATGTGATACAAAATGTTGCCTTTAATATCCATCTCTCATATGTTACCTTATCCCAAATACAGTGGCTGTGTTTTGTGTGTCAACCTAATGTCCCAAATTAGCTCTTTGGCTAACAAGAGATGCTACAGGTGAAGGCTCCGGACCTGTTAAGGTTAACTGGCATTCTGTAATATATTCACAAATGTTTTTGCATACCAGTCCTCTTAGAAATAACCCACAATCTTAGTTTTAGCCACACTATTCCATCCACTGAAACAAAACAATGAGCAATCGATGTTCACTTACAGGCTTTTAATATAAAGAAAAGCAGAATTCTTTAAGGAAGTTGAAACCTGGTTTATTAGTGCAACATGCAGGACTAAACTGCAACCACATTAATGTAAGTAAGAGGGTTCATTTCCTTGCAGTAAACGCCACACCTTAGAATGTTTCGACCTTTTACTCTGCCTCTAATGTTGCAGTGTCGTTGCACAGTAATATATTACACTCGTGAAAAAAAAACAAAAAAACTTTAGAACGCACAGTCACTTTTCTTGTGCTTCTTTTTCAGATAAGTCGGGCTTTTGTGAGCTCTTCTTTTCTGAAGGAGGTATGATTACAAATTTGAGAACTCCATTGTTAATCCTCTTCTGTAGAAACCTTGCTTCCCCTGCCAGAAAGGTCTCAAACTTTGTGTAGATGGCTTCCTAAGAAAAAAAAATATATAAGTGAGTGTAGTCGAACATATTTCTCACTTTTTACACAATGACAATGAGGGTTACTGAGGAAAATAAGGTGGGCTTTCACTTGCAGTTTTCTGTAAGTGTTACGTATTGACTATGACACTGTGTTGGATACAGTAACATTTCCTGCTTGTAGGTGAAACCTTGTTAGCCTCAGTATTTACCACAGAAGTAACTTAAATAATTAAACTATAGAAATCGGGTGTTTAAAACTCTTTTGTATTTAAAAGGAAAATTTAAAGTACTTGAAAGAACGAAATTTATTTGGCAATTTTCTCATGTAAAGCAAGACATAAAAAAGTCTTAAATGTTTTATTTTGCTATGAGTGTGATACCCTAAACAGCATCTATCAGAGGATCGAAAAGGGTAAAGAAGAGAGAGGTATTATATGTCACTCTAATTTTTATAATATGTACACACAGAAAGATGAACAATAAACAAATATGCAGAGAAATGAATACTAGTGAATACACCACCAAAATCGGTAAAGCTATGTAAAGACAGTGTTGGAAATCTTCAGACTAGACGGACGTAAAAGAATTCAAATTGTGTCTGGAAACATTGAAACTAGAAAACGTTGATTTTCAACCTTGGTGACATATGAACAAACACAATTACACGGTGAAAGGTGTGTTTGTTTCCGAATTTGCAACAATGCTGCGTTTTTCGAGAACTAGATATACAGTTAAAGCCCTGTACAAGAGATGTGCTCCGGGCAGCAATTCTTGTCTTTTACATGAAATGTCTCTTATAAGCAGAGTACCTTGTATGCATTTTCTTAACCCTTATTTTGCTGTGTCTCGTATAAAGGGGTTTGACTGTATAGCTGAACTTGAAAATATCTTCATCCGATAATTATTACTATCATATACTTGTCACACACCAATATCGATGCATATTACAGATGAAATGTCATTGTTAGACACTAGACAAGTAAAATATTAATATAAGGATTGATAAAATAAAGTTCATGATTGGTACCTTTGCAACGTCAATCCATTAAATTATGTTATAATAAAACTTGTGGCTTATAAAAAACCAAGGAGGCACATGTAATGAGCTTACTACTCAATATGAATTATTTTTTACAAACTTCAGTATCTACACTATAAAGATACAGTTCCTGAAGAATAGGAATGTCTGACCTGATCATGACTGAAACCTTTGGTTTCAAGCATGAAATGCTCAATGCTGAGAGTCTCCAGCTTCTCAACCCAACTTACCAACTGTTTCGTTGAATCTGGATTCCCAGTTATGCCAACGCGTATTTCACAGTTTTTCTCCAGCCACTTCGCTATGCTCTTGAGCTTAGTGTTCAGGTCATTTTCAGTGATTTTGCTGGTTGCAATCACGTTCTTAACAGTCCGCTGCTTCGCTGCGCCTGTAGCACTGTTTCTTGCAGTGGCCTTTGCTAGCTTTTCTTCATATTCAATCATTTGTTGTGACGTCATGACCTTGTATATTTTCCTCTTCTTGGCCTCGGCATGTTTGTCATCCTCGAGTTTGACCAAGCTGCGAGTGGTTATGGACAAGAAAAAAAAGATTGTTGATGGACTCTCTGGAGATACCAAAGTGCAGTAAGCAGAGCATAGTGGAGCACAGTTTTATACAAAAGCTTTTAAGCCATTAGGCCACGGGGCCTCATGCAATTGTTTGACTGTTGTCCATAAATTTCGGTAGCGACTAGGAGGCATCCACCCTCTATTTTCAGGCTTTCGGCAACAAAGTTCATAGGTTGCAGACACACTTGGGGCAGCTTCCATCGCACTTTATTTCAAGCATACAGACTGGTAACATGCTGTACTATGAAAATTTTGTCACTTTCACAAGCAGTTACACTCCTGTTGCATTCTGCTGAGCTCATAAATTCTGGCCTTTGAGAAGGAAAGACAAAAAGAAAAAAAAAAGGGGGGGAAGGAGTCATCGTAGTGTACGTAATAACTCTTCGACTTACGAGTCAGACTAAGAATAAACTGCTGGTAAACCATCTCTGTGGTGCATAGTCTTATTTTGTTGTTTATTTTATGATGCCGCAAATAATACCGATTTTATCCGGTGCACTTTCGATGAAGTCCGAATTCCTCGACTGTGATTGGCTCTCTTACGCATTCAGCTGACCGCGATCGAAAAACTCGACCCCGATCGTGCCCGACCAATGGCTGTCCAACCGTGATCGAAAGTACGCCATGTGACACCGGCATAAGCGAAGCAAAGTGTTTGCTCTAGTTTGACGGCTGTGCTTTGGCGGCACGGCGACATGAGAGCACGCGCCACGCGCTTAGTTACGGTGGCACTCACTGATAGTCGTGTTTCTTGGCAAACAAGATAGCTTCGTCCTTTGTTTTGGTCCCGAGAACCTTGTCATCGGTGTTTATCAGCAGGACGAATTCAACTTTCTGTTTTTCAGGCTTTCCAGAATCTTGGCAGTATCGGCGCACGAGCACACGGCTACTCGCAGTGACTCTCGTAAAATGCGATGCATTAGCTCTAGGTACTAATGTTGACTGCACAGCGTATACGCTTACTGTCCTCACGGGATGGGTGGTAAAAGAGTGCAGTCGTAGAGCTAAACATCGTCCTAAAAACATGATGAACTCAACGCATCACGTTGCACCCAGCTTAACAGCAGAACGTGAACACGCGATCGCCTCCGAGATCAACAATGATGATGATGATGATAGGTGGCTCCCTTTGAATCGGGTGGTCACAAATATTGTGACCTAGCCGGTAAAAAAGGGAAAAAAAAAACAGAAGGTGAAAGATATAAAGTCTCAGAAAAGACAGCAGGGCACACACTTGTCAACGAACGCAATGAAGGACGCGCCTCCTGCCGCGCCTGCTTCAGACAGTAAATTGAACTTTTTTTACACCATGACAAGGTTACTGATTGGGGTTATCTTATTCATCACGGAAATTAAACACGTTCGTGAAACCTTAGTGGAAGTGCGCAAAGACGTGCAAATACATATTTCTTCATCATTCATCGCCAACACATCACAATGTATTTGCGTACTGCAACGCAAATTACACGCTTTGCATTTCCAAGCCTGTCGTCGCACCGACAAGTTGAGTAACCGTCGGCATTTTCAAAGGCAAATCTAGCAATATTTTTGCGCTGTGCTGTAACTATTAGGACATGCCAGATGCTCTACACCAAACCTGGCACAACGTCTCAAAACATGTTGTTGGTCTAGTTGTTTACAGCTCAACGCAAGGCGAATAATTTAGAGTGTCAGATAGCAACTATCGAGTTGGAGCTTTTTTCTGTCCCGCCTTGTGGCGAGATCCGCTGTTTTGCAACCTGTTGCTATCGGAGAGTGCATGCCATTGAAAGCCACAATGTACTTGCATAACATTTCAGGAGGAACGTTTTTACCTTAAGCGAGAGTTCTTATTACTTTCAACTTCACTGAACTTCTCTAACGGTGTTGTTTTGTGCTTGACTACGAGACGTAACCACAAAACGAAACCGAAACTGCGTACAACGCGTGCTTGCCCATGATGCCTTTCAACTGCCCTCCTCGCAGAAAGTTGACAAAAGCTGCAAACGATCGGAGTGGCCGTAGCAGTCATGGCGGAGCACAAGGCGGCCAAATCGGCCGACGCTTCAACAGCAACAGCCGAGGAGGCGTCGTGGAGCGGTCTTTTCTCGGAGGTCTTTCTGAGCCCACTGAACGTGGTACTCGCCTCCATATGCATTTACCTGATCTACAAGATATTCTTCAGCAGACAGCACAGCCGGAGCTCCGAGGTGAAGCGTGAGCCCGAGCTTCCTCCTATGAAAAAGCGGGACATGACTCTCGAGGAAATTCGTAAATACGATGGCACTGGTGAAGACGGCAGGGTGCTCGTGGCTGTAAACGGAAAAGTTTTCGACGTCACGAAAGGACGGCATTTCTACGGTCCAGGTAAGATATTGTTTTCGACTGGGTAAAGACACGTAGGCAGCTGCTGCTGTTATGACTGTACCGACTTTAAGGATTTATCTGCGCGCTGCTTATTTTGGTCGCGAACGTTTACATTAGCTTGCTGACCAGCAGGTCCCCCTAGTCACAACGCGAAACGGTCGCTTGTGCCGAGTTCGCTTTTCTTCTTTTTTTTCTTCGTCTGACCCGGCTTTTAGAAGCTGCTATTGTCTCTACAAGGAAGCGAGTAGCTCGGAGAACGCTTGACAATAGAAGCAGCACCGAGGTAACAACAGAAATTTATGCCACGGAGCTACGCCCGTCACATTGCATAACTCGTCGTCCCAGCCGCTTAGGAGACGCCAGCGAGGAGGGCAAACAAAACGTTTGTATTTAATCCACATCGCATGTTATCGCGGTTTTCAACACCGTGTATCAGTGTACTGAGTGTGCCCTGGGGTGAGGAGACTAGCGTGTTTGTACTCTTAATCTGTCTCTACAATGACACGTGCCCGTCGCGACTTTATCGGCATTGACAGCTCGCTGATTACAGGCCTTAAATGGAGCACCTCGTGTACCCCAACAAGGGGCCGGCAAGCGCCAAATTGACAGCGGAATTTTCATAAATATGTATGTGTTTTCTTGATCGCCGAGCCGAAACAAAATACACCGACCAATAAAATGCGCGATGTCGCACAGTCTTATTTTCGTTCGCAAGTTGTTCCGATCGGTAATCTCGGTTTTATTCTTTATGTAGCTGTTGTTTACCAAAACACGTAGCCCTGTTTTGAACGTGTACACTATCCGCATTGTATATGCGGGATCGAATCCCGGCTGCGGTGGCTGCATTTTCGATGGAGGCGAAAATTTCTGAGGCCCGTGTACTTTTATTTAGGTGCACGTTAAAGAACCCCAGGTATTATTATTATTATTATTATTATTATTATTATTATTATTATTATTATTATATTCATTGCGTATGAGAAACAAATGCTTGATCATGCATTTCAAATAAAAAAAAGGTATGTACTCTGGGAGTACATCTTCAACCTCCTATGCCACATTGCCACATTTAAGCGCATGTTGTGAAGCAGCTCTCATATTTCCTGTTACTATCGCACCTTTTCGAGGTTGGACAAAAGTGCCCTTTTTACAGGCACTCATGAATGGTCTATCGAAAATGTGAATCTGTTGAGTGCACAGTTTACGAAGCTGCAATTGCAAAATTACAATTCTCAAGTCTGGTTTCAGTGCAAGTTTGTTAAAAATTAAAAGTGGTATTTCTGTGTATCTTTGACAGCTTGCTTTTGTGTGGCTGAATTGTAGCATTTGTTGTAGCAGTTGTCAGTATTACACATTACTGTAACTGCAGCTTGGGTCTTAAGATCTTTTGTGGCACCTAAACAATGCACATAATGACATATTTTTTTTTAGTGTGCACTGAAAGACTTTGTACTCCACAAAAATATTTATGCTCTATATGCATGTTAGTACAAGAACAAATGCTATTGCGTACACAATCGGCTCTCGCCCCCTTTTTTTTCTTCAAATTGAGCACATGTTTGGTTCTGTGTGCATTGGCAAAGAACAACAAGTAATCTGTTGCACCTGACTTACTGGAGGTCTTAGATGTGCAATGTGTGTATGTGGGGGGGGGGGGGACACCAGCTAATTCTGAGCAAAATCCAGAGCCCTTGTATTGTTGCAATGCAGATGAAAGGTTTTAATCTCTAAGGTTTTATGTGCCAAAAACAAAATGTGATTAAGACATATATGGACCTTTGTGGGATTTTTGTCTAAAGTTTTCTATAATGCACTCACATTGCGCATTACTTCTAATACTTTACCTCCATAAAAATGTGATGGCTGTAGCTGGGCTTGAAGTAGTGTCTTTTGGGTGAGCAGTCACGCACCTTAACCACTGTACCTCTTGTGCATTTGTCTTGCTATGAAAACATCGGAAGTATTTTCTAAATATATTCGGTAATGTCTTATGAGACAATTGGGTTATGGGACAATATTCTATGTGCAGCCTGTTGCTCTACTGTCATGAATTTCTAGTCCTGTATGAGACATGCTTTGGCACGTGTAAAGCTCTTGTGTTCTGTAGAATCAATTCAGTTTTTGATACTGTGAGTGACTTTCCTTCCTGTCCACTTGCCGTGTTCAGGCTTGGGAACACTGCCTTTATCTGTGAAACACAAGCCAGCAGTGATAGCAGTGCAAATGTTGATTTTGTTAATAGTATAAGCAGTAAGAGGTTTGCATAGCACCCTGGCATGCACATATAGATTTCTGCATAACTCGTGGCACTATATTCTTTGACATATCCGATATGTGGTGACATTCCAGGTGGACCCTACCATAACTTTGCGGGCTACGACGCCTCTCGTGGTCTGGCCACTTTCTCCGTGGAGCGGCCCAAGGACGGTTACGATGACCTCTCTGACCTGAACCCAATGGAGATGGAGAGTGTCCGAGAGTGGGAGATGCAGTTCACAGGCAAGCTATTTCATCTAATAATACCTGGGGTCTGACATTACAGAGAAATGCCAAAAAAGTTAAAAAATGATCAAAAGCGAAATAAAGGGGCTCTGGATTAGTCTTGAACTCTCTGCTTAAGGAAGCACCAAAACCTGGATTGTTATCCACAATGCGCAGTTCATAGCTGCTGAAAGTCAATAACAGCTTTTTTCGCACAGGGCTTGAGGATTTAAGTGTTAAGAGGCTCCGTGTCTCATTAAAAATTATTATGTTAACTTTTAGTATAGACAGTTCAACTCTACTTAATATACCAGTTAAATTCTTGGTGACCACGAACTTTGATCTTGTAATTACTATCTAGGTATAACGAGGTTCTAAAAAAGCATTCTATGCTTGTTCGAGGGGCTGTGTCTACTGTGGTGACCATTCAAACAACTAATTATTGCATAGCAGTAGTAGAGTTGTTTTTCCTGTCCATTTCTGGATGTTCTCCCTCAGAAAGCCTACTTGAGCACAATAATCCTGAGCTTTGGCGACCTGTCCAGTCAGTGTACCATTTCTGATGGGCAGCAGTAGCAGTATTTAAGTGCTTTATGAAGATAAGTGTGAACACAAAGCAATACACAGGGCCTGTCAACTGTCTACATCTGCGTTAGACTGCACAGAAAAAAGGTAACTTGTCTACAGATCCGAGGCGTTGGAACCATAAATGGAGTCTAAGTATGGCAAAAGAATACAACTAAGATCCTAGAACAGGACACTGCCACATCTTTCTTAATACGTCTCTCCTCTGTTACTCAGTGGTTTATGATATGCTGTCAACGTTATCACTACAATTGGTCTCGCCGGATCAAATCCCAGTTGCGGAGGCTGCATTTTTGGTGGAAGTGAAAATGCTGTAGGCCCGTGTGCTCAGATTTGGGTGCATGTTAAGGAACCCCAGGTGGTCAAAATTTCCGAAGCCCTCCACTACGGATTCTTTCATAATCATATGGTGTTTGTGGGACGTTATACCCCACATATCAATGAATCAATCAATCATCAACTACGATTGGTCTGTTAGTGGTAATTTGGAGGTGTAGAATCGAGTGAAGAAAATTCTTGCGTAATGCTGGCCTTGGTTCCCGCATCGTGTGAAGTTTCAGTGCGCACTTTCAAGCAAAGTGCGTTGCCCCCATGTTACGGAGGTAACGGATGTGCTTGTTTGTTCTCTCAAGCCGGCCAGAACAGCTGCGCTGCTTTCATTCTATGCAGCTGTCACACTTCCTGCACATTTGGCACACTTTTTTATGCAGACGGCCTGCCGGGCTTGTAGTGTGTGGCTAGCCTGACGCAGACAATACAGATTTCGTTTTGTGCCAAGATATCAAAGAGGAAAATTCGGTACTGCCATTTATCTGTGACCTAGTGTTTAAAAATATTTGAGCCTCGAACCCCTATGCACTGCTTTGTGGGTTCTTGTACTTGGACTTCGGTGCAGGAGAACCCCCTGGTCATCCAAATCAATCCATAGTCTCACATTGTGGCCAGCCTCTTAAGAATTTTGTGGGCATACCAAATAAAATTCTGGAGTTCAACGTCGTTTTCGTGCCGATATAAACGTTGTGTTTATAAAAAGGAATGTTCGATCAAGCGTCTTGTTCGAACTTGTTCTCACAATGGCTTAAAGGGACCCTGCGACATTTTTTGAGCATGGTCAGAAAACTCTGCCGATGGGTAGTCAAGGCTCCCGAGAACGCGCGAGCCAAATACTACAGCACGACACGTGGCTTGGAATTTACAATAAATTCCCAAGGTTGGCTAAAGATTGCTTTCTTTTTTCTCAACAAATGACCCTACAAACTGAAAAATTGCTCGTCACAGCCATTGACTGATTTGAGCATGGCACGCTATATTATTGCAGTCGCCGCGGGAGGTAGCGACTTGTCCCCGTGTGTGCGTGTGATCGCTCTAAGGTATCGTATTCAAAGAAGAGAAAAAGCGGTCAATGTCGAGAGGCGTGCATGACCTATTATTTTTCCCTGTGCCATCTCTCCCTGCCTGGCTTTCAGCACTTTCGTCGCGAAGAGAGATTGCAATTGCCGGCTGTGTCAAGTTTCTGTAACTCCGCTTGTATCTGACGGATTCTAAACATTTTCGCGGTGGTGAATTCGAGAACTAAGCTCCTTTATCATGCATCCAGACGATGAGCCAAAATGCTTTTCTGGCCCGTGGCCTCGTCACATGACCCCCCACTCCTGGTTGGGGGAGTACAGAGCTGGGCTGTGGGCCGAGAAAGCCAACAATGCTAAAAAGATTTTGACGAATCGCCCGTCCCCATCCTTGGCTGCAGGCCACACGCTCAAAAAGGTGTAGGGTCAAAAGAACAGTGTGTTTTTTTGTTTTTTTTTTACAGCAGAGTACGCTGGCAGGGCAGACGTCAGTTTATGCTCTTCACGCACGACAAACTTGGCATCTAAGAAATAAAAATTCGAGCGCTATATACAAACGCATGCGAAAGCTTGGTAGTGGTGGTTTACTGACAGCTCCGAGAAGACACGACTGCCGCAGCAAATGCGCGTTTTACCAGTAGCACACATATAGGGTTCGTGCTGTCGCCTCATTATTAATGTCATAAAAATGCTGCTGTTCTCCATCGGCACGTACATAGCACATGCTCAAACACGTCCTCTTTGACGACTAAATTTATCTGTCTCGCAAAGGTTATCAATTAAGCGCTCTCAATTGTGGTGTGATTCACACCGTGAAAACGTTTTTCTATATCTCGATCTTTTTAAACCTTCGAATCACATCATGGGTCAAGCTACATGTGCAGGATGACCAGACGACAGCGCGTGCAGAGCACGTGAACGTGCTGAAAGAGCGCAGTGAGAAGGCGGGAGCAATGTGACGAGCGACCAGTTTTTGCTAGAAAGGCGGTGAAATGCGCGCATCGGAGTGCCACCTGGTCGAGGTTGGGAGGCTTATAGTATGTTCACCTCCATAGCGGTGAGTTTACCACGTGGGGATGGATACCTCTTTTTTTTTTTTTTTTGTAGTATCTAAGGATCATTTAGCTGCGAAGGTCTAAGGGAGCTAGGTTCTATACTGCAGTATGAGGTGGCTTGGTAATTTGCAAAGCATTGAGCCGCCTTATCTACGTGCAGGTTCCCAGTCACGCCCTTATGTCCCGGTGCTGATGTAACAGTCGGAACGTATTTCACTGTTGGGTCCCAACCAATATTTGGAGTGCCTGTCCTCCAATTTCGCCCCTTATGTAGTTTCTGCAAGCTCTCTGTGAGTCGCTGATGATTGCTACTAATGCTTGCTAATGGAGCATTTTGCGTCCATCCCTATTTTATTGTTAGGACTATGACAATCTCTTCTGCTTCCGTTAGAGCAGCTCGATCTATTGAAGTGCAGGCTATAATTTACCCCCTACGGTCTTTGACTGCACACACAGCCACTTTTTCATCGGTCTAATAAGGCACAGTGTCAGTAAATCTCGCCATGTTGATATATTTTGTCAATGGAATTGCTGCTCTTGAAATCGTGCGCGATGGCACAATGTACTTTGGCATAGCAGTGTTCAGGACAGCCTCGAAGCCTGACTCTTCAACCACACTAGCAATGCATCTTTTAAAACTATGAATCTGCCAATAGCCTTTGTCTGCTATGCCTTCGGCACCGTTTTTTTTTTTAGTTCTTGCTTGAAATCAGAGGAGGAGGAGGAAAACGTGCACCGTGTGAATGTGTCCTCCTTTACATATAGTTTGTCGTATTTTCTGGCACTATTGTACTGCATCTATATCAAGCAGTTGGTTATCCAGCGATTGAGCCATGTAGCCAGAATGTTGACAACCTTCTAAGATTGTAATTATGAAAGTTTCATACCTGAGGGCTGTCCTTTACAGTAAAGTGTTTTCTCATAGCAAACGAAGTAAAGTTGGGGGAGCGGAGAAGGGAAATAAACAATCTAAGGAAATGACTACCGTGTAAACCGGAATATAAGTCGAGATATTTTCAATAAAATAAGCTAAAGCCGCCCCTCGTCTTATATAGCGGTGTCTAGCCGAAAGTGCGCCGCTGTCTGGCGACTTGTGGCTTGCATGTGCTTGAGAACCCGGACGTGGCCATATCCGCCTCCAAATCCAATCGCAGGCTGTTTTTTGTTTTCTCCGTCTGTTTTCTTCACGGAGGAAGGAAAGGTAGGAAGGGGCATGCCCAGCCGGTGCTTTGCGTGAAAAGTGTGGTGGAAATGACATCATGGCGGCCATATTCCCTCCGCACAATGGCGGCATTGCTATGGTTACGTGTTGCGCAGTGGAGCTGGTCTAGCAGTGAGCGGCCGCGGCTGGCGGCGGCATGTGTGCCTCCCCAGGTCTCGTGCTGAGCAGTGGCGGACAGTATCCGTGCTCTGCGCCGCGTTATTGGTTACGCAGTGTTCTCCTGGCAGTTACTGTACTCTTAGCAACGTTTACAAATCCCTTTGTCCATCACGGGGTTTCGACAGTGCATAGAACGAGTGCATACACATGTGTCGTGCGGCGGATGACGCGGATGAAGCACTTAGTGTTCAGCGAAATTGCGTTGGTCACCATGACGAAGCTGAATGACGACGAACGCCTTTCAGGTGAGTGACGGTTGAGCAGTGCTCCTGCTTGTGACAACGGACAACACGGTTGAGCCCAGCAAGACGCTATGAGGACCATGTGCATATACGTAGTTTCGTGTTGTGTACAGTAACAACTTGCATGTGCGTATTAAAATACCTTTTCTGTTACGCTTCGTACAATCTCCACCAGCATTGCATGTAATCTCAACATAACAGCAATCGCGTTTAAGTGTCACTTGCACCGTGCTCAAAGTTACCACGGTCGCAGAATGTTGACGCCGGTGAGTTTCACGCGGAACACGGACACGGTGACCGTACTCTGCGTCGGCCCCGTGGCGGAATGCAACCGTAGAAGGCGCACGACCGATCGTGTCGTCTGTACAGTTGCTGAATTAATGACGTGAAAACACTCGCCGTTGTCAGTGCATCTAGCGCGCGTTATTTCGTAGTTGCTTCGTTGTCGGCGAGCCGTTACTCCCTGTTATTACTCAGACGAAATGATTTCGCCGAAGGTGACCCGCTGGCTCGGAGTGATGAGCCCCGTTCCATTAGTTTAGGATCATCACGACACACGTGCTGCGCAGCCCACGTGCTTTTTGAGCCGGAGAGAGAGTCGCGCCTTCTGCTTTACATTCGAATGTAAACAAGAGAGGAGAATTCACCCAGTCAATATGGCCGACTTCTGGCTTCATCGCGGCTTCACGAGTGAAGTCAGGACCTCTCCTACCTTTTCTTCTCCGTGGTTTTCTTTGTGTTCGTGATTTGCTTCCGATCTGTTCAGAGTTTTCGCTCTGCTTGACATTGCGCTGGATATTTAGTGGTCTTTTTTTTTTGTTCACTGAATATGAGTACCGGTGCGAGGAGGCAGTACTCGGCTACGTTTAAGCTAGATGTTGTTGAGTTTGCAGAAGCGAACGGGATTATGGCTGCTCAGCGCTGCTTTGGTGTATCGGAAAAAAGTGTGCGCTATTGGAGGGCGAGAAAGGGAAGCTGCAGATGTGCAATCTTCGAAAAATGTCGTTTCGTGGACGAAGTGCTGTTCATCCGCAGCTGGAGGATAAGCTAGCCGACTTTGTGCAGAAAGTTCGTGAGCGCTCGCTGCCAGTGACCGTGGATACCATTCGCAAGAAAGCCGTGGAACTCGCACGAGAAGCTGGGCTCACGAGAGAAGTTTCGTGCACCAAACTCTTGGGTGCGTCGATTTATGCGACGCAAAAGATTTTGTCTTCGGCGGCGCACATCCATCTGTCAAAAGCTGCCGAAGGAGTTCAAGGACAAGCTCATAAACTTTCAGCGCTTCGTGAACCGGCTTCGGGAGCAGAACGACTACATGATGGGGCAGATTGGCAACGTTGATGAGACCCCCCGTGGTTTGACATGCCTTCGTCGACCACGGTCGCGCAGAGCGGCGCTAAGGATGTGAAGCTGTTGTCCACTGGCAACGAGCACTCGTGTTTCACCGTTATGCTGGCACGCACGGCAGATGGTAGAAAGCTTCCACCCTTCATCATTTTCAAACGGAAGACAATGCCGAAGAAAGTGTGTGTGTGTGTGTGTGTGTGTGTGTCCCCGGTGTTGTTGTTTGCATCAACAAAAAGGGACACATGGACGAGGCCATGATGCTCGAATGGATAAGAGTGGTGTGGAACTGTCTGCCAGGTGCACTGCTGTCTTCGCAACATGCTGGTGTTGGATGCATTTCGTAGCCACTTAACCGACGCAGTGAAACGCGCATTCGGCGACGGGAAAACGGACCTCGCTGTGATGCCAGGTGGTATGATGTCCACCCTCCAGCCGCCCGACGATGTGCTAAACAAGCCGTTCAAGGACCGAGTGCCGCTGGAATACCAAGAGTGGATGTCTGGCGACAACCCCAAGACACCGACAGGCCGCCTATAGAGGCCTCTGCTTGCGACTGTTTGTGGCTGGGTGCTTTCCGCCTGGCGTTCCTTGCCGGATTCCATGGTGGAAAATGCTTTGAAGAAGTGTTGCACAGGCAACTCGTTGGATGGCGCTGAAGACAACGCCCTGTGGGAGGCGGCCAGCGACAAACTCTCGTCTTCACAAGACAGTGGTGCTTCGTCGGACGAATAGGAGCAGTTGCAATGGTGGTTGAGGGGAGCTCCAACAACGGGGTGCGGTGCACCCAATTCGCAAATAAATGTGGTTCGGCAGTTTTCATTTTTTTTTTCTTTTTCGGTAACCTGAACTTGGGGGGTCGACCTATATCCCCACTCGACCTATAGTCCGGTTTATACGGTACTTTCCACACATAAGTGTAAAAACCAAAGAGCAGCACAGATCATTTTGGCACAGATGCTTTCTCCAAAGTGGCAGCAAAAGTCTGAAATTATAGTATTTTATTGAGTTCAGAAGCATTTACGTTACAAGTGGTGAAGTGTATGTGCTGTTAATTATGAAAACGGGTCCATTTGGCACTTATTTTTTAAAGCATCTGATCGTTTCTCTTTTGATCTACCTGCAGAGAAGTATCACTACGTGGGGCGTCTGCTGAAACCGGGTGAAGAGCCGACTGACTACTCTGACGAAGAGGAGTCATCCGCTACAGACTCTGCTGCCAAGAAAGATGGCGGTGATCAGTCTGCCGCTGCATCGGGTGGTGACGCTAAGCCGCATGTGGACTGAGGGGCTACACATACACACATTGCTGCCTCCGCAATCGCCCAACTGCCATGGGAACATATCTTCATTTTGTCACTGTTTGTTTTCTTCTCCAATGTGCGTGTGTGGCCAGGTTCTTTGCACTGTGCCTAGAGGAGGTCGTGCTGCTGATGTAAGGTATCGTGCTGTGCTCGTACTACGCAAAATGGTGAATACATAAACTGCCTTGATTGTTGCGTGTTTGCAAATGCTCTGCATTACTGTAGTGCAAATGAAGGTAGGTGTTTTCTGGTAATTTGATGCAAGTAGAGGTTGAAGGCAGTCAAGACCCGAGAAAATTTATGCCGTTGTTCTAGACTGGAGCGGTCGGTGTGTAAACACAGTCTTAGTGCAGACGCTTGCTCTGTGACGGACCTTGTATGCTTTCCGCCAGTGCTTCGAGAAGGGTACAAATAACTGTGCATCTAAGCGGATGCAACAGTCTATTCCGCATAGTGAGCAGCCTCGCATTCCTTTAGCCACAGTTCAAGGGAAATTCTGGGACACAAATGATTGGCTCTCATCTGCCTCTTTTGGCAACATTGTTTGTGCGCAATGCTGATGTGGCTTTTTTGATGGAGCGAGCAGGATGGAGTGTCGTACGCTTATCTACATAACGTTAGTTGATGCTTTATAAGTTAAAAAATTGTTATGCGTAGGTGTGGGCATATTGAAGTCGCCGCGGTTTTGCTTTACGACCGAGCACCCTGGGTCGTACTTTGCAATTGCCACGGCCTGCCACTGTGTTACCCAGGCTGGTGTGCCCAGCTAAACACAATTTAATTGTTGTCACTGGTAGCTTTACAGCCAGTGTAAATTTCACGATGGACTCTCACTTATGCGATGCGGCACCCTGACCTGCCACTGTGTTCACAATTGCCAGTGCAGCAGCAGTAACTATGATGTCGCACATTTTCAGGCCTTGTGTGTTTTAAGTAAGTGCATGTCTATTCGTCTTTTGTTCCGTTTCCTCTCTTCTGTTTCGAGCAGCCCTTTTTTTCTCACCCAACCCCATTATAGCGTTGTTGTATGAGCAAAGGAAAACCTGCCAAGAATGCCAGATGCTGCTGCTACTGTGGCTGCATTCATCTTTGGTGTGCCTTTGCAACACGGCAGCTTCCACATTTCTCCTTTGCCCCAGTGCTGCACCTGATGCAGCCATGGGTTAACATTGCATATATATTTTGTGGAGCATCAGTTGGGTCTTGCATTTGGAGAGTGAGAAGTGCTTGTTTTTGCTTCTTGCCTTCCCGTTTCCACGCACAGACTTGTACATAATTACTATTCTTGTGGGCATGTCCTCAGTTCTAAATACTTTTCTTTTAGATGACAATGGACACAACTGTGGCTGTTACCTGCAGTGTGTATAGAAAAGCTACTTGTGTGCATGGTGGGTGTCTGTGTGATTAAAGAAAGAAAAGTGGGATATTCCAAACAAAAATGTTGCTTCTCTTTCTTGTGCTTCCTGTGGCATGCATATTTACACAAGAAAAAAATAGTTTCGCTAATACACTACCATTCATAATCCTGTTTTGAAAAATTGTCAACACAATTTGTTTTCAATGAAATTTTCTGTACACCCTCCGTTTTCAGCCCTATTTTCACTTAAGAAGTGTTTGCATGCTTCGCATCTTGTAGATAAAGTCAAGCTTTGAAGTAGAGCTGTGCAAATAGCAAAATTATTGGTGCAAAGCTAATTCGAATGTTGAAGTGCGAGTGCAAATTAAATTAGATAATCATTTTTCTAATATACTTCGAAGCGAAACTGTAGAAAAATATATTGCACCATTTCCCGCTAAACCATGTGTATCGATGCGAATCAGTGGGCGCTTACGCTTACCGTGGCGGCAGCACTGACGCTAGTGCTCAATGCGGCGTTGCGCTGAAGAGAAACCTGGGGAGGTGCAAAGCATGCAGTGATGAACCCGTGTTTCCTACTGGAATATACCAATCACTGCTAATGGGCAATGAGAGACTAAAGCCTACGATTGGACAAAGATTCGAAGTCTACCTTCAGTTAATGCACGCGCTGCAAATTTTTATTGTTCAACACACACAGGAGAAATCTCCCACTGGCATACCTTGGAGGTCAAAATGTAGTGCTTGTGTAGACGGGGTGGTTTTCAATCGAGAAACTCGCTGGCAGGCGCTGCCTGCGCTGTCTCCAGAAAGAATCTGAGGGCACATAACACTGCAATATACAGTGAAACAAGAAGAGCGGCTCGATCTGAATTTACAAGTCTGCAGACAGTGGCAAGCTTACGGGCAGTGGCTTATGCTCCAATGCCACTGCTGGGAAACTAAGAAACCTTGGTAGCTTCACGAAATTTGTTAGCACAGATAATGCTACCTTAAGAAAATACTGTATGAAATGAATAACTACAAGAAATACGATATATTTCACTGAATTACCTTTGTGCAAAATTTCAGAATGAAACAGTCCATCATAATAAACCATCAGTTTAACTAGTGCTTCAGCGCTTGTCCTGTTGTGTGTGTTCCTTCGTTTCTTGAGCTGCTTCAAATTAATCAGTGGGGCTTTACGTCCTTGAACCATGTTATAATTGAGTTACACCATAGTGGAGGGCTTTAAAAATGTTGACCATCTGGTATGCTATACCATGTGCCTAAATCCATAAATTCAAGGCTTCGACATTTCACCTCCATGAAAAAATCGCAGCATATTCCCGGAGTGAATGGTGATGAGTGGGGCGAAGCGTCTGTCAGCCCGTTCGTGCTTCCATCCATCCGTTCATTCTTGCTTCCGTCCTTCCGTGCGACCATCCACGCATCCGTCTGTCTGTGAGGCCGTCCATCTGTCTGCTTGTCTGTCTGTCCGTTCGTCCATCTAGTGAACACTGCAAGTACCGCCATCTCCCATCTCGCATCCCCTGTGGCACATACCCGCTCTAGAGTGGGTTTGTGCCACTGGTGGCTAGCTACCTACTACCACTACTACATACATCGGAGGATGGACAGACCCACGCCTTGGGGAGCTGCGCCCCTAAAAACGGCTGCCGCAGCCGTGATTTGACTCCGAAACCTCTGGGTGACTGCTCGAGCACTGTACCCACATACCACCAGTGGCAGTCCAGCAGTTTGGTGCCTCACTCAAAGTGTCTCGCGGCATATAACTTATAGCCTAGGCACGCGAGTTGCAGAAAACTTGGGAGCAGGCTCCATTTTCTCCTTCAAGAGTAGAACACCACAGAAGCATAATCATGACCCTTCGCATCGCCTTCTCAATCTAGCCAGGCTTCGCTCCTTGGTGCGGCAAAGAAAGAAATGTCTGTGCACGTAACATTTGCTGATTCAAACAAACCTAGAATGCCTATTATGCCATAGCTCTTCCTTTTGGGAAGTAGCAAAGTACCCACTATATGTCTGTAAGGCAACACACGCACCTACACATTTAGTTGATTCTGCTGCTACTGATCATTTATGTATGCCCAAGTGCTTTGTAATCGGTGGGTCTACGCCACCACTCTTAGCGCAATCGCACGTGTTATGGTACCTGGTGCAATTCTACACTTGTTCCATCGAAGATTGCATGTGTTGAGAAGAGTCCCAGTACTACATGACATTCATATTGGACTTCCTTCTTTTTAAACAGTTTCAAGCACTGGCACAACTCTGTGGTAGAGCACTTTGTCAGGCAGAAGGCCTGGCTAGGTTTGATTCTCACTTGAACTTAAGACTTTTATTATTTAATTCGCATCAATCTTGGATTTTTTGTTCAGCCACCATGCTAATTTTTTGTTCACAACCAAGAAAAATTAGGCCAGCACCAGAACTTCTGCGGAAACAGCTCTTTAACACCATACCATCTACATAGTTTCACGGACTGGACAGACAAAAATTGACTCCAGAGCAACTATCAACCATTTGACAACTAGTATGCAATGCTACATATGTATATTTGATTTTTTTTTTAAATGTAGACCTATGTTCAAAATAGAGAAATGAAAGGCAAGGTTTTAAACTTCTCTGAGCAATACAAAATAGAGAATCTGTGACACTGTACAACACTTTAAATGTTGGCATTGCAGATGCCAATGCATTTGTCAACCTAATTTTGTGCATCTTCTGAATTACCAATTCAGTTTTGTCAACAAGCCTTGTAGTTTTCTTAATAAAGGGCAAACATTTTAGTTTTCGTGAAGGTGTGTCCCTGGAAACGCTGAAGCTACATGCCTCATAGATTACCTGGAGAAGGCAACGACCATGCCATAGGTGATGTAGTTTTGTTAGCTTGCTGTTTTTCCTGCTTTCTCATTTCCAAAAGTTATAACTGCCGCTTCAGCAATTTACATCGAAAGTGTTGCAGTACTTTTAAAGGGGCCCTGCAACACTTTTTCAGCATGGTCAGGAAACACTGCTGATCGGAAGTCGAGGCTGCTGAGAACACAAGCCGGACATGCAGCACGTGGCTTGGAAGGGACAATTAATTTTCAAAGCACGCCTATCGCACTGAAAGTTAACTTCAATGAAAAAAAAAAAACAATTGCTGAATGGTCGTGACGCACGTAACTTCTTTCCCCCATGCCATCTCTCTCTGCTTGACTTCCAGAATTCTTGTCATTACGAGAGAAGAGAGAAATCAATTACAGCGTATTACAAATAAACCTCTGTTTGTGTTTGGCAAATTCCGAAAATATTTTGTGCCAGTCAATTCCTGAGGCAGTAACACCTCTAATAAGGCCATTTGATTTTTGCTTGGAAAAGTGTTGCAGGGCATCTTTGATTCACAAGAGAACACAGGGTGGTGTGTCACAAGCAACTCGGAATTTGAATTATGGAAGATCCAAACTATGGCAAGAGCAACTTGGTATGGACTCCATGTTTATTGGATTGCATGACTATCAGTTTCGCAGCATTGCCAAGCCCACTTTTACCCTGCTGCATCGTTCCCCCATCGTTCATTTTGAAGTAAGGCCACGGACCACACAACTAGGGAGATCACAAGACACCACCTCTTGGACATATAGTATGTGCGCACATATTTACACAACAAACAGGCCGCACTCCTGTCAGCTTTGGCTTGCCCGAATGAGGACGGTTGAATTCTTGCCAGATTGCACTTTGGCCTCGAGTGCCTTCTGACGCTTCTTGGCTTCCAGATTCCGCAGCAACTTCTCGCGCAGCAGCTGCTCTTGTCGCAGAAGGTGCTCACGAAGCTTGCTTTCTTCTTCCTCAGCTTCAGCATTTTTCTTTTCCTCCTCCTCCTTTTGTTTCTGTGCCTGTGAAAAAATAAGAGGTAGGAAGGATAATCAAGCGGCCTATCCTAGAATGCCTTTTTTTTTTCTAGTTGCCATCTAAGTGTTCTTCATTATCATTCATTCCCCCCTTATGTTATGCCCCTAAAGGGTTCTTAAGGGCCAAATAAATGATGACGATGATCCTTAAAGGGACTCTAAAGAGCAAAAAGATTCTTCACATATTCGTAAAGCACGATTTCACAATCCCAAAAACACCAGTCTTACCGCGACACGATGCTTAGTAAGCGAAAAAATGCACGGAAAAAAAATGCAGGTGGCGATGCCACTTTGAGGTTTACGCACTAAACACTGTGACGTACGAAATTTTGAAGGCGTCTACTGGGTCCTACATAGCCTTCAAGCAATAAAAATGAGTACGTACATTGCAAATCTGCGGGTGTCATAGACTTGGCATACAGAGTTTCAAAAAATTTCATCAAATCAATGCCACGAAAATACCGAGAAAATATTGTGAAATTTCTTACGTCAGGTGTGGAGATTCCGACGTGAAATTTAGAAATGAAACTTTAACCATGATTTTCTCCTATAATAACGAACTTACGATAGTGAAAAATATGGCATTAGAGTTCTCAGAGAAGTTTGTGAATCTAAACCAAGCCATTGTTTCTCTTTAGTGTCCCTGGATACTGAACAAAATTTTTGCTAAGATTTGCAACCAAAACCAAAAATGTGGTCCTGAAATTGATAGAAAACCCTCACTTCCGGCAGAAACTAGAGGAAAATGATCAATTTAATGCTTTTTCACAAACTGCCACATCTAGCGACCATGCCATGAACTAGAGGCGGTGACGCTTGGTGATGTTTCATGCACCCAGCATTGGGCATGTTAACAATGCCAGCCACGTCTTTCAACCACTGCTCTCGACCTGCTGAGCTTCCACTACAGGGTTCCCAGAACCACCACCAACAGCACTGGCAGTGAACAATTCTCCCGGTTTAGGTAAAGCCCCTAAATGGAGAGGCATACCTCAGCCCTTTACATCTCACTGTCCAAGGAATGAAGAAAAAGAACGGCAGGGAGGTTAATTAGTCTATAGACAGCCGGTTTGCTACCCTTCACATGAGAGGGGGATGGAGGAGATGAAAGACAGAGAGGAAAGAAAAATAAACACAGCACACGCGCACACACTCAGTCATAGTCTCACTGTCCAAAGGAACAGCGAGAGCACTGCGGTGCCTGTGATGCGACAGTTCGCGCTATCGTACAGATGCCACACGCTGACAATCCTCAAAAAAAGCGGTCAACTGCTAAAAAATATACGAAATACGCTCAGTTTGTCAAACAGTTACATTTTGCTAGTAGAATCTTGATGTTTCATTCAGTTTTCCCAAATTCGTTCAGTATTCGTTTAAAAGAATTCGACAGGAGTGAGACACGAAGAATACAACAGTAGGGACAGCACCTCTGTCGACACACAAGGGAACAGTGCGCGACCACAGGTGCGGATTGGAAGGTGAACGCGGATAATGTGTCTGATTTCACTCGTTTTCCTTCACTGCAATGAACCCAGGATGACAAGTAATCGCTTCCAATCATAAATGTGAGCTGGATTATTTTCAGCTTTTTTTTTAGACCAACTGATGGACAATATTGTGCGTGAAACAAACTGCAATGCGTGTGAAAAAATTTGGAGTGCCAGTAAGTGGCTCAAATCACACGCCGCTCAGATATTGGAAAAGGAGCTGCCTGCAGAATGCAAGTGAAAAAATAAATATTCTACGAGTTTTTCTTGCACAGTTTGTGTTTTGCTTAATGACACCACAAACTGGCAAAGTAGTTTCACATAGGAACCAGAAGGTGGGCAAAAGTTTCAGAACGCAAAAGAGTTAACAGTGGCCGTTTCATATCGAAATACAAAGGAGCTTCAACCACCGCATCACAAGCTCATTTCACAATAGCCCAAACATGCCCATTTTTGGCACTTGGTCATACTGTTCTAAGGGTGCACGTACAATCTACTAGCTACCACACTTCTGGGCATCAATCTTATTTCAAGCAGTTCTGCGGTAAAATGACACACAAAACAAAGTGGACTTTCTACCAGAAACGTGCGTGCATTTTGAGCTTTGAAACTAGCCACTCTGTCACCTTTTTTTCACTTATGTAGGATGACTGAGATCTACATCTGCAACAGCAAACCAGTCTGGATATTGATCACACTGCTCAGTGCACTCACCCGAACAAGATCAAAAAGTTCCTGAAGCAAATGGGTTGCCTGGAGTTTGCGTGTTGCCTCCGCAGCACACTCCTGCTGTCTTTCTTGAGACTCTAGCTCCAAACGATGCTGCTCGGCAATACGCTCTTCATCGGCAACTTGCTCCACGTCAAAGATACACAGGTCTTCCGCAATAGAATCACTCTTCACAACTTGCAGCTGCTCTGAAATTAACGGCTGTTCAGCTATTCGGTGCTGTCCAGCAACACTCCCCTGTTCGGCTATTCGCTCAAGCTTGGCAAGCGTCTCCTGCTCCATGATGCGTTGCTCTTCGGCCAGACGCTTCTGCTCGTCGAGTCTTTCCTGGTCGATAAGGCGTTGTTGTTCAGCATGCCACATCTGTTCAGTGAGCCGTTGCTGCTCAGCAATGCGCTGCTGTTCCACAAGATGCTGTTTTTCGATGAACCACTGCTGCTCTTCCATCATGCGCTGCCGTTCAGCAAGCCGTTTGTGTTCAGTCAGCTTCTGCTCGCTTGACCGCCTTTTCCGCTCATCTACGTCGGACGAAGAGTTTTCCTCCTTGTTTCTTCGCTTGCGCTTGGATTTCTTGCGCTCGCCGCTCCTCTTGCGGTCGCTACTCTTGTGCCTTTTAAGCTCTGCTTCAACCTTCTTCCGTCTCAGGCTTTCCTCTTCCTTCCTGATCTCCTCCTTCTTCCTCCTCATCTCCTCTTCTCTCTTACGCCTAGCTTCTTCCTCCTCCCACTTGTTCCTCAGCTCCTCTTGGTACCTAGTGACAAAAACGAATGGTGTGTCATGAGTGTGCATGCTAAGAAACTGCCATCAGCTCAACTATAGACTACGCAATAAACACAGGATACACTCTTGAAACTAGGAAGCACGAAATCGACGAAGACGGGAAGGGACACAGAAAGATAAGACAGGGCACCCTGTCCTATCTTTCTGCGTTTCTTCCTGTCACTGTTGATTTTGCGCTCCCAAGTTTATGAACCAACTAGCCCAGCAATGCATTCTTTTTATAGAATACAGTGCATGTTAGAGACAACAAATTCAACGAAGCAAGCTATCATACAATCGTGCTGCACAAGAAACTGCCAAACATGCAAAAATGCTTTCAAAGCGGTGATGTAACAATATACAGATGCTCGCACAATAATTCAGAATGTCAGACAGATGGCCATTTACTGGCAGAGCGCACTGGTGGAACAATACTGCCGTGGTCTGAGCGCATGGGATCTCCCCAGCAAGCAAGGCTTGCTCGCAAGTGCATACAGAATGGTTTTGTCTTAAATAACTTATGCTAGGTGTGCATCAGCACTGCGACAGGAAGGCTGGACGATTGGGTTCTGTAACATGCTGTGTGTGCGTGCATGTTCATGTGCTTTGCCACCTTTTATCCTTTATGTTGGACTAGCTTTTCAAAACCACGTGCCTGACTGGCCAACATGTGTTTCCTCGCATATAACCCGCCGCTGTGTATAATGTGTACCCTCTGACTTTAACTCTACAAAAAGAAGGTAGACATGCAAAAAAATTCAGATATAAACTGCACGGCGAGTTCTCAAGCACATTTTTTTTTTTGGTGCAGGTTATATGTGAGAAAATATAGTACTTATGGTGTGTGATTGCAACTACAGCTGGTAAAAACCATCTTTTAACTAGAGCTAAGAGGCACCTAACACTATACTTCGCATCAACCAACGCCATTCTAGGTGCACTAGTGAGCGGCACTAGTGAGCGGCACTAGCTAGCTAGGGGTGCTGCGCATACACAGATCATGCCACTACTATCCTACCAATACGCACCACTAGTAAACAGCTGCCTGCCTGAACTTCCAGATTATTCTGCGGGCACCTGCACACACACTGCAGCGTGGGTGCGAACATCAAGAAGAGACATAACTTTCATTTTCTCAGCTAGTAACCGTCAGTCTTTTACACAAAACAAGCGCAATAAAGCTTTTCAAGAGGGTACCGACACCGCTTTTCGAAGGAGAATGTACTCTGCCATAGAAATCTTCTCTATGGAGGGACAGCACTGGGCACGTGGGACACTCAGCAAATGCTGATGTTTTATTTTGACAAGAAAGTCAATTTTCCATTGCCGTCACCTTCGATACTCGACTGGTATCAGGCAACAGTGCTGATTTTGGCGACTTCAACCGACACTCTGGCTAGGTGTTGTGACGTCAAGTACCAACACTTCCGAAATGGCCACTTTTGCACCAACAACGAAGCTACGGTGAGGAGTTGCCATGGAAAGGTCACAAGTTCTTTTACAAACAGGTGACGAGAAGCTCATACCGTGCTGTGACGTCAGGGTACAGCAGAAACCGAAACCGACTTTTAAAAGGACACTGTAATTACGATTTCAAAGGTGAGCTCACACTTCACCGTACTTTTTCTAGGCTCTTCAGTTCTTCACTTTTTATTCAACATGAGAAAATGACACCTGAAAAATTTTGCGTCAGTACCCCTTGAAGGAACCTACAAAGGATGCTCGGTAGCACCTCATTCAGGCCTTAGACTCAAAAGCCTCCCTGTGGTTTGTAGACCCCAGAACTCGGAATAACACGTTACTCTCTCTACTTCTATACGTGCCGCCAACATCACTGCCACAATGTACCAGCCATTTGAAACAGCAGAACTCGTATGCCCGTACATATGCCCGCTCATGTACCTTTTCATGCTCTCTTCTTCATCCCTTCTCTTCTTGGATTCATCTTCCTTCTTTTTCATTGCCTCTTCTTCCTCCTTCTTTTTCCTGGATGCCTCCTCCTTTTTCCTTTTTGCATCCTCCTCTTCTTTTCTTTTCCTTGCTTCCTCCTCCTCCTCGCGCCTCTTACGCTCCTCACGACGACGCTGCTTTTCCTCCCGCCTGCGTTCCCGTTGTTCCTCTTCCTCACGCTGGCGTCGCCTGCAAGCAGAAGAACCATTTGGCTTTCAAATAAAATCAGAAAGCAGAGACTGAGGCCAGATTAATATTTTACAAATTTTGCAGTTAATATTATTATTATTATTATTATTATTATTACTTGGTATGAGTACGCAAATACACAAAAAGACAGAGAAAATAGGAAGAGAGCAGGCTGACCATTGCCATCTGAAGGGGCAGAATGCCTGCCATTCACCTTCTGGAGAAAAGGAAAGAGTAGGGGAAAGGAAGATAGAAGGGGAGGAAAACGATGCATTGTGTATATCTTGTGGCTCCTGCTAAAAACATTAGCATTATATATTACAGTGTCCCTGAAATGGTGTGCACGAAACATTGATGATTAAATATAGACGTACCGGATGCAAGATTGGGACACTTGAAAATTACCTCTATTTGAGAAAGCGTGCTGCTGAACGTGGCCAGGCCCATCGAGATTTCTTGACTTATATGAACCAAATTGATCTTGCCACCCGTTAAAAAATGTTTTTTTTTCTGTAATTTTCTACCTGCTTTTTTTTCTTTGCAGTTGGGTGTGTACTTCTTCAAGTAAACGGACATTCCACATGCTTTCCCTACATTTATGTTAGGTTTTATCTCATTAATGATTGTCTATAAAATCCATTGTGACCGTAACCACCTTTCAGCCTCTCGCATTTGCTCTTCTTCCAGGCGTTCCCGCAGCACTCGCTCCTCCCGCTCCCTTTCGAGAGCTTCGATCTTGAGTCTTTCCTGCTGTCGTCTCTGGATGCTCTCTTCGCTCAGGTGCCTTGACCGGTCAAAATCTACCTGCACACACGCCATTTATGCTGAAGTCACACCGACAAATGTAAAGTATGCACAATCATGTGCACAAAAACGTGCATTTGTCTCTTACAATCTCAATAAGGTTGCCTTGCACCAACTGCTGCTTTGTTCATAATGTATTTTGCAGAAAGACGTTTCATGATTTGGGCCATTCAATGTAGCAGTTACCGGACACTTGTATGGTTTTTAAAATTACTTGCCTGGTTTTTAAGAAAAAAAAAAATATGCCAAGTTGTCTTCCTTTACGAGGAAGCTGGATGCTTCCGAGACAGCACTTGTCTGAAAAGGTGCCGCCACGTGTCGGAAGCTGCGAAAATCAGCCATTCCAGTAAGATCCCAGTGGCACGTCTACTCCTCTGTTATACACATGACAGCCTGCAGCCTCAGTGTGCATTTTCATAAAGTGCACAACTAGGAGTAGAAGATACAGCGTGTTCGTCTTACAGCACTAGCATCGAAAACCATGAAACTAGTTGTGGCACTTTCCTAATGACTCACACAAGTGAATCAATTTATTCAATGCCGGGCATGGCTGTTGCCTGTGTCCATTGTTATGACTACTATTGGTTTTACTTGTGCAGGTATGCACAAGCTCACAATGAGAAAACATGGAAAAGTCAAATCGAACCTACTTACTTAACTTTTTTTTAATTTCCTCATTAATCTTGACAAAACTTGCTGAGATTTCGTTAAAGTGTGTGCTGATTTTAACTATTCAGATATAAACAGACACAAAACTACACACCACAACTGCCATGTGCAATAGTGAACAACATGCACTTGGTCACGTGGTTACAGAGCGCATTGGCACATTTAAAAAATTTGGCTAGATATAGCTGAAGCACCTTGTATGAATCCGAGGCCTTTATGGATACAAAATTATGTGAGCACTGATCGTCCTTAGCATACTGTTAACCAAGTACCACTGTGCTTTTCCGGTGAACAACATTCGACTATTGTTAATTGAAACTCGAAGGGACCTCTGAATTTTGTTTGAATTTTCAAAAAGTTCAAGTTATCAGAAGTTTCCAGATAACTCTTGGTGAGGTGACACCACACATTATAATTAGGCATTGATTCTATCACATTTAAAAAATTTTGAGCGTCCTTAAGCCCTAACTGCTAGCAGTGAACAGAAAGCAGAGGTGTAATGTCCAGAAGTTTATTGGCCATTTACTGCTGATCAGACCTTTTAAAGAAATCGTGAATTTCAAACTACTTCATTGGTACAGCTATGTGCCTTCAGCACAAAGTTCTCAATACCAGTTGAGATGCATCACGGTTTACGATGCACGCACTTTGTTTCAAACATTTGTTTATTTGCAAAGCCTTTTCCCTTGAAAGCCTCAGGTGCTTATTTTTTATTTTTAGACTGTTAGGATTATATAAGCACACAAATTTTGAAATAGTGGTGTGAAAGCAGCTGATATTTTCTGATATGGACCTGCAAAAAGTATGAACTGACCAAATGATGGAGTTTGAATTAAGAGGCTTTTAAATACATTGAAAGAATAGAGGGCCAACCAAAAAATTGAATTTTGTTTGAATTGACCAAAAGTATGAATTATCAGAGTTTGAATTATCGTGAGTCTACTGTAATAGCACAGTTACTCTATCTTATAAGCTGCCTAAAATGAGATACCTAGAGGCAATATATAGTTTGTTAGTAGGCTAACTTTATACAGTTCAGTGCAGCTTCATAATTGAATTGAAGAAAAATGCCCTGGTGCAGCAATACATAAATTAGTGCCTTTTTCTCATGATGGATTGTAAAGACATCAACAATAGCCGGAATGCAGCTTCCCATCGCCTCGTACCAGTGGCCAGCACGACACGGTACGCACTTTGATGTTGGCAGTGAAGGCACGTCCCTCAGGCGTCTTCAGCATGAGCTTCATGCCACGCAGAGAGTCCATGGCTTTGACAAAACCCATATACTCCATGTACTGGACATACACATCAAAGGTCAGCTCCTGACTGAAGGAGAATGTTGAGATGCGCCCCACAGATGTCTCAGCGTCCTTCTGGTATGGGTCGAGCAAGGGAATGTCCAGCCGCCGAACGAGCCCTGGCCCACCAAAGGCTTGACAGACCAGTTGCTCACTGGGCCGATCAGCATCACGTCGTTTGTCGGCAAACCACTTGCACGGTAGGCCCTGCGGGGAAACACCTGTGCTCAATCTACTTGCAATTATTTCTGGAGTTTCACATGCCATAACAGCAACATAATTGTGAGGCATGCCGCAGTGCCTCACAATCATAGACTAAATAATTAATTTTTACCGCTCAAGGTGTTCCATTATACTCCTCAGCCTAAGTAAATAGGCACTGTTGAATAATACTTCTACTAGCTTGATGTTCTTCTTGTTGCCTAAATAGCAGGAACAGAAAAGGACAGGTCAAATATGGTTCTCAGATAGGCCACCGCTACGTTGTATAGTTATTGCAAATATCTACATAAGAAATTGTTTGTTTTTCCTTTATTGGAATGCCACCACTTTATCTTTCGTTTTTTTTTTCAACCTTTACTAATGCTAGTTATCATTCTCAACAATCAAAATGATTTTAAATAATGGCAAAATCACAGCAGAACATAATCTAAAACAGTGAAACTAATGCACCAGCTCAATTTTACTACTCACATTTTATGGCTATATTGAGAATGAAGTTTCTCGGGTTTTCTTTTCAATCAACACTAAAGCCTCCTTACAGCAAGCACCCCACTTGCTTCACTGTGACCTTTAGTTAAGCTATTACATTTTCGTTTCTTTCACCTGCCTAGTACACTTGCACGAAAATGAAGGCACGTCAGTCATTTACTTTTGTAACAAAACACTTGCTTTAAAATGTACGTGGAAGTACTTCTAAAACCATGGCACGCAAATTTTCCAGAAGCCTTCATATACTTTATAGAGGCCCACAACGTTCCAAAAGGACTTGTTTTTGGGCTAGTTGGTGCATACTTGGTGCAGAAGACTGAGACACAAAAAACATATCGTGAAGCAAGAAGAGCAGGAGAGAAGACAACAGCGCCAACTACCAACTGTTTAATGACCATCTAGGAAACGCACAGGAAAGAAGACAAAACCACGCATGCGTGCACAGCCACCAAGTATGCACCAACTAGCCCAAAAACAAGTTCTTTCTCAAACAGTGGGCTCCGGTTCCCTTTAGATCGGACATACTATGTCTTCAAGTCTCCTTGATGCGTACACGGTGGTTCAGAAAATCGTGGCGGCGACATGCCAAGCGCGTTATCTAGGATTTTGCATTAGAAAAGGAATCCCGCCCCGTGAAGTCACTTCACTCTTCGGCGCCGTTATTTCTTCGTGGGGCCATATTAGAAGAATGGTCAAGATTTGGTGTTCTGAGCTGGGCCGCCAAGTGAGGTTGTTCAACGACATTCTCAGGTGCCTGTGTCACACCAATTTTCCTACATGGGTGGCTACCAGGAAGCTAAAGAACTACCGCAAGGTGGTGAGTACTGCCATTGAAAGCACGTGGAGCTGTATGCTATCCTGTCTGCTGAGGAGTATGACCAAGACATCTACCAAAAAAGACCGCACTGAGAGGCTAAGAATTATAGGGGATACCAACGTTGATGATAATATAGTATGTCTCCTGAATAAGGATCCTAAATATGGCCTAGAGCCTAAAGTTGCGACACAGGACCTTCTTGCGTGGAATCGGCAATTAGCAAGAAAGGCGCCACAAGAACAACGTGAACGCTGCCTGCTGGAAGGCGTTGACAGTCTACACAAGGCTGCCCCAAAAGCTGATTCTGGGCGACAAGTGTGTGTTGTAACGTGTAGTGACATATTTTAGAGACAATGAACTCTGTCTAATGCTTCCAGATAAGGAAGGTGGGTTTGTGGCTTTATCCAGGAACTCCTACAATGAAAAAGCAAGAGAAGCTATCAACAAGAACTTCCAGCCTGTAAATGTGATGCTATCTAAAGCCAAGAGAAATGTTGTCTCTTTGTGTGAAGAAATTGGGTGCGAATCTTTGGCTAAACAGAAGTCTAGTGGCTAAGGTACTCGGCTGCTGACCCGCAGGTCGCGGGTTCAAATCCCGGCTGCGGCGGCTGCATTTCCGATGGAGGCGGAAATGTTGTAGGCCCGTGTGCTCAGATTTGGGTGCACGTTAAAGAACCCCAGGTGGTCGAAATTTCCGGAGCCCTCCACTACGGCGTCTCTCATAATCATATGGTGGTTTTGGGATGTTAAACCCCACATATCAATAATCAATTTGGCTAAACAGATAAGCAAGAGCAAAAGGATTCCCTTACTGCTTTCTTCAGTGCTAAGACGCATAAAGCCGACTTACCTTTCCGCACCATCATTAGTGAGCGTGGAACTTGGCAATATCAGGTTAGTAGTTTTTTGCTCAAAGCTCTAAAACTTCTTGAAGTTCATGGCCCTTTCTTGACAAAAATTCTGATGAAGTATTTGGGTTCTTTTGCGGAAACCGTGAAATAGGCAACCTTTTTTTTCCGTAGATGTAAATGACCTTTTTTACTCAGTTCCGCATCCGGAGCTACTTCGGGCAGTTAAGCAGTGTATAGAAAATAGTGGCGAAGCCACCTTTGTGTCTAAAATGGACATGTCGTCTGCTAATTTTGTTACCCTCTTGAAAACATATCTCAACACTTTCATTTCTTTTGAACATGGCATGTTTTTACAGAGGAAGGGCATTTGCATTGGGTCACAGGTAGCCCCGATTTTATGTGAAGTCTTTTTATCATCCTTTGATCACGCACTACAAAGTATTTTTACTCCATCTCATCCAAATGTTCTTAAAGTATTTAGATATGTAGATGGTTTTTTAGTTGTTATTGACAATAGATGCCCTTTTCCTTTCCCTGTGATGGTTGAGCAGGTTTTAGATGTTTGTAGAGCAAATGCTAAGGGGCTCACGTTCACTAATGAACTTCTGGAAGATAGCTCCTTGCAGTTTTTGGACCTTCACCTGACAATTTCGGCTGATCACGTATGCTGTGCGTACCTCCCTCGGAGTAAGAAGGAGTTGTTACTTCACGATTCAGCGCATTCAAAGACTGTGAAACGCAGAATCGCTCTACTTTGCTTAGAGTTGGCACTACGCAGATGGCGTGAGCATGTTATGAAAGCTAACTTTATGCGTCAACTTCAAAGACTTTCGAAGGTTGGCTACCCTCAGTCTGTAGTTAGTTCTGTGGTGGAATCCCTGCTGCAGAGGGTGAAAGGCAGAGTAGCTAATGCAAATGCGCGCCCGAAGGAGAGAGAGCGGGTTAAGCCTGAGGTGGTCCCGTATATACACCGTGTGAGCCATAACCTCAAGAAGGTGGCTTCCCGTTACGGCGTTCCGGTCGTCTTTTCAGCTCCCAACAAACTTGTTCAATTGTGCCCGTGTATCACATGCGATGAGCAAAGGGACTGCTAGAAGCAGCCCACAAGACTTTTTAGGCGCTGCACACAAGGCGTGGTATATGGGACTCCCCTAGGCTGTGGCAAGTTCTATATCGGTCAAACGGGGCGTTGCATCAATGACAGACTGAGGGAGCATGCCAATAGTTTAGGCAAAAGTGAGCATGCGCATCTTCCAGCGCACTGAAAAGCCTGCAGATGTGTGCCATTGTTTGAGAAAACGGTGATTCTTGGTAGGAGCAAAAAACAAATAGCTAGAGAGCTCTTGGAAGCCTATTTTATCAAAAAGAAAGGGTCCGATTGTATCAGTGATACATCTATTGTGTTGTACTCAACAGAAATGCAGTTTTTGGATAACTTAGTGCCTTGATCATGACGCTGTGCGATGTTTGTTGGCTGTGCACGCATGCGCGGTTTTGTCCTCTTTCCTGCGCGTTTCCTAGACGATCATTAAACAGTTGGTAGTTGGCGCTGTTATTTTTTTTCTCTTCTGTTCTTCCTGCTTCACGATATATTTTTTGCGCCTCAGTCTTCTGCACCCACAATGTTGCCAATGAATATAATCTAATCCAAAAAGGAGGACACAAGCTTGTTATGAGGGTGGTGCTTGAGCTTAATTAGCAATGAATTGCTAAAGACCAAATGAGCTCACATTTACATGAGCCCAATAGGCAAATCTCAGGAAGACAAAGTGACCCGAGCTGCTTTTGTGAAGTTTGTGTCACTGCCTTCATATCTAACACACTGTTCCTTAGTGAAAACGCTGTGACGTTCGAAGAACTATTAGAAATGAATTTGATCTTGACCCAGTCGGTTATGAATCACTTCAGGTTAGCTCTGTGGAAACCAGCAATGTTGAATTGCAGACCAGGACAATGTTTTCTTCAAAGCTTTTTTTTGTGAGAAACTCTGGTTATGAATTACCTTGTTATGCATGGATGACAACTTTTTCCCTTTCTTGAATCTCCCTTTGTCACGCGGACTTTCTAAGAAATGATTATCTATTGTCATTGTCCTTGTGCGTCAATATGTTAAATAACCATCGAAATAAATATGCTAACCTCCTAGTTGGTTCAGATGGTGCAGCAACTGTCCTAGATACGAGTTGTGCTAGGGTTCGAACAGAAAACCAGGTTGAACTTATCCTAGTAAACTGCACTTCCTTTCTTACAAGAACTCACATGGGCATTTTTGTAGCTTTTGCACTACAAACGGAAGGGCATTTTTTTCTTCTTCTTACCTTGATATTACATGCTATCGAAAGCCCTTACATGGCTGACATTTCTCAAATTTTGAAATTAAGAGCCAGTTTATATTCTCTTAGCAGATCTCAACACATGGCCTTCAAGATTTCCTGTGTCTTGGTGGCAGCATCCTCGGAGATTATTCTCAGGCGCCAAGCTAGCTAGTGAATACATAAGATTTGTGCCATTTTCTATGTGTGGTATCAAAACCACTTTTCACCTTTCTCTAACCAAAATGACATTATTTGTTAGATTTTTCAAGATACCTGCATTCATATTTAAAATATGAAATATTCTCGTGTAAGCAGCTCTACATATGTAACTACTTGAATGCTTCCGAAATGTCGCTTCAGTTGGTTTTAATGCCACTTGTGATTTAAACGGATTCTTAACAAATGCCTACAGCATTAAACAACGTCACACAGCAAAATGTTTACAGAGTTACACAGGACAAACCAACATACTGCATGGCCGCTTTTTTTTTTTTTTTTTTCCATTATTATCTTGTAAGTTGCCTGATCCTTTCTCATTGTTCATCAGCAGTCAATTTTTCTTTTTATGATTAGAAAACAATATTTTTCACATTCAGGTTATCTCAAGAATAAAAAACTGTCTTACTGCGACTTTTGCAAAAGAATAAACCACAAAGCAGGAACACTATTCTGCATTAAACTAAGTGCTCACAGCAAAGAATTTTTTTTCCTCTCTTTCATGGCCACCGCGTTTCTCAATCATTCATAGATCTTTGTTTGCACACGACTGCCTGCAAGGACATTTGTAATCGTGAGGTGTTTGAGCACACGTCAGCTGAAATAATGAGCTCAGCATGCTGTGCCTTCTATCTGTAATCACTCATTAGATTCTTTTGTATTTGTAGTTTTCAACAGCTGTGCTGAGGTACCAAAAATGCACTTGGGTAAAATGGTTACAGAACCTGGTATCCTATAAATGTGATGTGGCCAGCAGATCAGATTCTACGAGAATTCTCGAGATGCGCATATGCTGAATTATTTATAGCACAACCGTATGCTCTACTGCCTCCTCAATGCAAATGAGAAATCCAAACTGTAATTTTTGTTTTCTGATGTAACTAACCTAGCCAAACACTTTGAAAAATATCGTGGGCAATTGGCAACACGGAGAGCACAATGGTTAACAGTAGTTGTTTGTTCTTTAGGTTTGTTCGTTAAACATAAATTCTTGGACGCTTTCATGGAAGTTTTATACGCGTTCATAAATGCGTTCGTGACGACGCACAACTAAACAGGGAAACGAGGACAATATGCGCGCGTTACAACGCACATCGTTCACATTTTAAATAGCACAATCTAGCATTTTTTTAAAGCTTTTTCTTCAAACGCTCTCGCACCTCACCTGCACGTAAATGGTGTCCGGCCGTTCACCTGGCTTCATCTCGTCCATACCTTTGGCATCGCGGAAGTAAGAGTCCCAATCGTGCCGCGTTGGGAACGGAACCTTGGCTTCCGCAGCACGAACGCGCAAGTTCTCGGGGAAACCGCTCAGTTTGACCGTACTGCTGTCGAGCCGAGCGACAACGGCTTTGAGCGCGCCGCGGTTCTCCACTTCGCCTTCGAAACGGATGAAATCTAGAGTCGTCTTGCTAATCTTCAGAGTTGTGAACTCGTCCGGCTTGATGGTCTGCCGCAGTTTCTCCATCACTTCCCAGCTCGATATGCTCCTCCCGGGCGTCTTCATTTGAGGCAGCTGTATGCTGACGTTCAAGCGGGCGATCGCTTTCAAGTAGAGTCCCAAAGGAGCGCACAGTTCCACCGCGTCCGATGTGTCACGACACGTCTGTATCGAGGACATCCTTGCAGGAACTGTAGGTCTCGCGCGAAAGTCTCCGCACCGATGAGAACGGCGAGTAGTAGTAGGGACGGCTGCAAAGCGGCGGCTGCAGACGCTGCCGACAGCGAGCCTAAGTTTCCAAAGTCTGTGCAGCCTACATGTATTTGCGGTGTACTGAGATGCTAAATTAAAGTTACCGCTACGCGAGAGCTTCTCAGTGGCGGTGTTTGCGCGATGAGCGGAGGAAATCGCCTTTCAATGAAACGAGAACACGAAGGCGAAACGCGCAGCTACGCTGGCGAGACAATCTACTAGGAACGCCGCCATGTTTGCAGTAAGCTTTGTGCAGCGTTGCCTGCTCAGTTGCGCTATGCCGCTGAATAACGTTCAAATTGTCTAACTCGCCACTGACCAAGCAAAAACGTTTCATTCAAAATGAATAAAAAGTAGTGTCGTTATTGTTTAAATTCTTAGGCATAAAGTAGAAAAATCTCGCATGTGAGAAAATGCAAATACCGCGAAAGTATACACATAAGCATGTTTACCAGCGCCATCAGTGCACCCTCTCCATCAACCACGTGCTATCAACCATGACCTACTACACTCCTGACCTGCCCAGAGAGCACCTCTTCCAGCGCCCACGTTCTAGTTCATACCTTCTGCCGCTAGGGCCGTCACCTACGAGCGGCGTGGCGCTAGGCAGCACCTGTTCGCTGACGTCACCTTCACTCTTTGTAGTCAAATTTTAACCAACAAAGCACTCGTAGTGCGAATTTATGATCCACAATTTAGAAATATCCAGAAATAATAATACTAAAAGACATTCAGAATTTTTTTTGCAATAAAATGCACGCGACAACGCATAGGCTGTCCAAAATCATGTAAATCCACGGGTTTCCACGTTTGTCAACCAGTGTGCTATAAATTCTTAAGCGCACTGAACAGCTTACTTGACCAGCAATGTATGGGAAGAAATAGTCACATATATGCCGACAGTTCACCACAGAAAGCAGGCATTCTTATACCAGCGCCTACAAAACAACCGTAAAGAAGCAGACGAACAGGTTATAGGTAGCGCCACCTACGGCGAGCGATTGAACGAGAGCGGGGACACGCGCTCCCATAGGAACCCCGCTATCTGAACAGGTCAGGAGTGTAGTAGGTCATGCTATCAACACTCCGATGTGCAGGCGCCTTTTACGAACAAAACATGCGTGAATTTATCGCTATGCACGAATAGTTTGGTTTTGCTGCCATTTGCGCGATAAAATGTTTGAAAAATTGTGATCCCAGTGAAGTTGATCCAGGTTGAGCACACGTCCAAGAAAGAATGGCTACTGCGCCAGGTGAGCCTTCAGTTCGTAAAGTGTTAGTTTGTCCTGCAACACGAAAAACAGTGAGTGAGACAATTTGCATGTGCCCACAAATATTCGAAAGAATGCCTTGATGCTCACTATATTAACATTCATATATAGAAACTGAACTTTAATAAATTGAGAAGTGAGCAAGGCACGTATAATCGGAGTGTCTAGTGAGTGAGAATTTATTAGAAGGCAGAGAGGTCGGCCTGAGCTAGTTCGCTCTAGCCTGCTACTCTACACAGGAGATAAAGGTAGGAGGGAGGAAAGAGGAATGAAGGATGATGATGAGGACAAGAAGTGGTGGTGCGTATGTACAGTAGCCACTTAGCATAGTACCCTGCAGTCTAGTATCTAGTCCAGTGCTTTTGATAAAGTCTAAAACAGCCTTTGTTGCAGTTTTTGACACTGTTCTTTCATTGCTGACAATATATGGCTTTCACTCAGTGGCGTTCGTCCGATGCTTGCCAACGTTGCAGTTAGTATTTCTCTTTGCTCCACGTACAATGGGCAGTCACAAAATATGTGAGCTAAAGTTTCGCTCACTTGGAAGCACTCACAGTTAGGGCTGTCCGCAAAACCGTTTAGGTAGGTGTAGTGACGATTGAAGGCGACGCCCAGGCGAATCCGGTGCAGTATATTAGCATGTCTTCGGCTCATTTTAGCTGGAAGACGAAAAGTTATATCGGGGTCTGTTTCCCGCAGACGCTTGTTGCGATGATCTGGTAGCGACCAGTAAGTGGCAGTGGATTCGTGCATGAGCGATCTCAACAATGTGTTGACGTCACTTTGCAAATACGGTACTTTGACGTACATTGGAGCGTTCTATACTGCCGCTTTTGCTTCGCTATCGGCTATTTCGTTGCCAACCAGGCCGCAGTGTCCCGGAATCCATTGGAGTGTAATCAAGTGACCACTCCCGTGGGTTGGGTCAAATGCTTGGACGATTCCTAACGCTAATGCGTAAAATTGGCCTCTTCTTGAGTAAGAATGGATGGCTTCAAGCGCTGATTTTGCATCGCACAGAATCGTCCATTTACGCGGTGCTTGGTCGTTCACAAATTTTATGGCTTCCCGTATAGCAACAAGCTCTGCAGCTGTCGAAGATGACCTGTGATCTAATTTCAACTGTCGGGAAATACCGAGTTGAGGGATCAGGAAGGCTGCAGCTGAGGCGGATGAAGTTACGGATCCATCGGTGTAGATGTGCACAGAGTCGCTATATCGGTCATCCAAATGTTCCAAGGTGCTTGAGGGCAGTATAACAAACATGCGACTTATTCGAAATTTCGCGTATGTGAAGGCACACGAGTGGTTTTGTCAATGTCCATGGAGGCACTCTGCTGATTACGGCAGGTGCAAAGCCTGAAGGGATCATGTGTCTATGCGTATCGAGGCATCGTGAATAGGTACAGCCTGGTCGGTCCGCTTGTAGCAAATACAACGGGTGCTGTACATGTCGGGTCAGCAGACGAGGTGTCTAGATAATGTAGGCAGTATATGGCAACCGCGATTAAGTAATCTTCCATACTGAGTAAGGCTTGTATTGATACTTGCCTGTGTACCCGGCTCCACTTCGTGTATAATTTCTGTTATCTTTCTCTGTCAGTTACTTTGTAATATTTCTATCTACTCATATTCAGCACGTCTGCTCACACATATTCCAAAGCAGTATCGTTACCGTTTCAATATTTATTGATCAGAAAGAGAAGAAATTGTATAGAAAAAGGAGGGCAGGGAGGTTAACCAGACCAGTAAAGTCGGTTTGCTACCCTACAAGGGGGAACGGGAAGGGGGAGATTGAAAGAGTTAGAAAAATAGAGTGGAGAGAGAGAGCATTAGTTGGGTGACAACGCTCCTTGCGATACCGGTCATTGCGAGGCACGGCGCATCGGGAGCACGGCGCAGTAGGCACTGCGCCGTGCTCCCGACCGGGTTGCAGAAATTACGTGCCTTTTCTCATCTGTGTTGCGACGCGGCATGGCTCAGTCCGCATTCTTTTATCTAGTGAACGACCACATTCGGGGATTCACTCGTAACGAGCCGGTATGCAGCGTCGCCCAAACGGGCAGTACTCGCTGGAATGCTTTGTCATCGGTAGGCGCTGCTGGTGAGTCCGTCGTGAGATTTGCTCGCGCCGTGCCGCGCTGTCACGCGATACAGCTTCGTCGGCAAACGCCGCGGCAGATCGAGTCGTTCGCGCAGGGTGGCGTGTCGGGCGCGGGCTGGTGGGCGTGGCATTTGGCGACCGGTGCCGACGTTTCGGAGCACGTGGATAACGCAGTCGTCGTGGTGACGGATCGTCCCTCGGCAGAAGCGCTCCTGTGTCGGTGAGTGCGTGCGTCCTTACCTATAGCGGCGCGGCAACGTTTTCCCGTTCGCATCCCGACCCTGTTTGTCAACGTACGTGGAGAGACGAAATGTCAGCTATAAAGTTGCCATCTGGAAGGTCGTTTCCGTATACCGGTTATTTTGAAAGTGATAATGACGTACGTCTTGTTTCTAGAAACAAAATGATCTATAGCGTGTCACAAATCGTGACGCCGATTCTGGAATAATGTATACTTCTTGGTCCACGGTTGCTTCCGCACATGGTGAACCTGGGGTGTAGGCAGGCACCTTCTTGAAATAAATGGAGGAGGAGGGGGGGCACCTCCTTGAAGTAGTCATTTTTCGCTCTATATGCAATGGCGAAAAAGTTTTTCGAGAGGAGGGGGAGGGGGCATGGGCCCAGTGTGCCACCTCCAGGCTACGCTAGTGTGGTGAACGCGTGGGGTGCCTCACAAAAAATTAAAAGTACTGCTATGAGACAAGTCAAGGCTGTTTAGCTCGGGAACATTGTTATCAAGGGGAAAACATATGGGTATATAACAGTCATGTGCCGTCCGGGCTACATGTATGAGGGGAAAGGGGGGGGGGGTCAAACGTTCCTTGAATTTTTTTGTGTGCGTTTTTTATTTTGCATACATGCACGCGTAGTACGAAGTACGCGGTCGAACCCCTCCCGCCTCTCCACCCGGAAAAAAGAAAAAAGAAAAGCTGGCTACGTTACTCTTTGAGATCCTGACTGGTGATAGGTGCTGTGCAAAGAACCATGACCCATGTATTACCGATTTGGTTCATTTAAATAATAGGCGGTTTGTCAAGCATAGGCACGAATAGTGTTCGCTGCATGAAGCATCCGATGCAGCTTTATTGTATAACGTGGCAGAGTGACCGTATATTAAAAAAAGCAAAAAAAAAAAAACGCCAGGACAACGGTCACAGTAACTCGACACTCATTTTCTGGTAGGTGGACGATTCTCGGACGAAGAAAAGGAACGCGCGATCCGTCAATGTCAACGATGCACTCGAAATTCAGCTGTGATATATTCATTTCCGCATAATCAAGAAAGAACAGGCGCCAAAACCCGAGCCGATGGCCCACGAATCGGCGCGTCCACGCGGCATACATGCATGGTCGGGGCTGGCATTTTGACATTCAAAGATAGCGTATGTGTTGTAACACTAAATTTAAGATATTAAAGATTCAGTCATGTTACCGTTAAGGTGTCAGATTCACAACGATTCAGTTGAATGTGAGCCGCCCAAGACGTTAATATGCTACTCGTGAATGAAACGTCAAACGACGCATTTACAAAAAAAAAAAAAAAAACAAGTGCGCGAACACAATGCACGCAAAACGCGTTTGTGGTACCAGCAACGCAAGTGCGTTTGTGGCGCCAACTACGCGCCACTGAGTGCGCATGCGCAGTTATAGAAAATGGAAACGGCAAAGCTGCATTTATCATCATTATAAGCCTGACTACACCCACTGTAGGGCAAAGGCCTCTGCCACGATGTTGTGCCAATCAACCCGGTCTTGTTCTTACTGCTGCCACGTCATACCTGCCAGCTTCTTAATCTGATCTACCCACCTAATTTTCTATATCCCTCTGACGCGCTCGCCTTCTTTTGTAATCCAGTCGGTTAATGACCAGCGGTTATCCTGCCTATGTGTTACGTGTCCGGCCCATGTCCATTTATTCTTCTTGATTTCAACTATATGATATCCTTAACCCCGATTTGTTCCTTGACTATCTTCTTGTCTCTTAAGGTTAACACCTATAATTTTCCTTTCCATCGCTCGCTGCGTCGTCCTCGGTTTAACTTTAACCTTCTTTGTAAGCCTCCAGGTTACCGCTCCGTTAATAAGTGCCGGCACGATGCAGCTGTCATGTACCAAGATCACCATTCACGATCTGTGAATGCTGACCAAATGTGCTCTGCCCCGCCCGTACACGACTACTTATTTCACTCTCGTGCTTCGGCTTCGTGGTTACACCTGTCTTAGGAGACTTATTCCTTTACAACTTCCAGTGTCTGGCCATCAATCGCAAAACCCTGTTCTCTGCCAAGACGGTTGCACGTTACTTTAATTGCAATATATATACACTGCGCTATCCAATGAATGATGGTTACTACGTAGACTACGAACTTTCGTGCTTCCTGCTTCAGAAGCTCTTGTATAGTCTTATGTGAGAACATGTATTTTGCGGTGACAGTGCGGCTGTTTTCTTGAAGATCATCCCTTGAGAAAGTATAGGCTCGTCTGTCGAAGCTAGAAAGACGAAGTTCATGTTTTCCGACCCCAATCAAGACACGAACTTTTACAGCCCCCAAACAGAACTTCCTCCCGCATTAACCATTCAAACCCCATCGCACGAATCAACGGCCGTTCATCCGCAATGAACGACTCCTTTTCCCCCCAAGCAATAACACTTTGGAATCGCCTTCCCGGCACCATTGTTGCCACACCTGACCGCACATCATTCCGTGCAAAATTGGAATCCCACTTTGATTCCACCCATTAACCCGTGGCTGTAAATATATTCTACCAACGTACTGTATGTATAATTTGCTTGTGCCTAGTTGTTTGTACTCTAATTCCCAGCCAAAGCGTTTCTTTTGTGTGTTATTTGATTCATTTTTGTTGTCATTTTTGACCAAACTACCATATTAGAACTGTACTATTTATAATAATTTGTTCAACTTGAATTATACACACTTACAGCGTATTTTTTTGCCCCCCCTTATGTAATGCCCTCGGGCCTTTAAGGATGCAATAAATGAAATGTTCACACATACGCATGGGCGTCAACGTTTCCTCAAGCAACATTTTGAACTTGTTACGCATGCACGCTCTCGGGCGCCTTATCTCACAGCTATGGGCGAGCGTTGGTTGAGGTATACATTTCCCTGTTACAGTTACAGCATCCCGGTTGCATTTGTTACATGCGCAACACCGAAATGATTTCTCACGGCGTATTTGATATGAGATGCAGTGAATTATAATGGGCTGCTATTTAAAATCAACGCTGTCTACGTATACCCGCATGCATTGCATATTACGTCCGAACTGCTCACAGAAAAACATTAATCAAAAATTGTGTTAACAGGCAAAACTATGGTTGAATATGTAAGCTTTCACAATAGTCACACAATCCTGAATTATCACATTTACATTACATAACGATGAGTAGCGCGATTTAACCTGGAGATTATCCGTCTGTGCAATCGCACTCTCATTCGTGCGCCGCGCTTGAGCTCCGTGTGCCGGAATATCCCGAGGTGATTACTATTTATTTATTTATTTATTTATTTATTTATTTACCCTTAAGGCCTTTCGGCATTACAGAGGGGAGTGGGTTACAGGGGGGGGGGGGGAAGACAGCAATAATATCCAAGGAACGCAATTCATAATTAGTACAATGTTCGTTAATCATGTAATGTTATCGGAGTATGACGAATATTGCACTCAACGAGGACATAAATAATTAACGAATGCGTGAAATTTGTTGCTTATACAGTATAAGTTGGGTTGGTGAAGTACAGGGATGTATGAAAAACTGCAGGTTTATTTGAAATGAGATGACGGGACTGACAGCTGCAGCAATAATAGTATGCCACAAAAAAATGTTAAGGTGACATTAGTTCGCACAAACGCTTATTACTGTACAATGTTCCGTAATGTTTTCCGAAAGTTCCCATTGTTAATAATACTGACAGTATCAACCGGGAGGTCATTCCAGACATGTGATGTACGAGGTATAAATGATTTTGAAAAACACGAGGTGTTACACGCACAAATTCTAACTTTGTGTTGGTGATCAATGCGGTGAGATAAGTAATAAGGTCGTGGCACGAATTCCGGATGTAATGTGGGATGGTGATACAAATTATGAAATAATGATAAGCGAGAGACTTTACGTCGTGAAGCTATAGTGATTCGAGTTTGATTTGTGGGGAACGAAAAAAAAAAACGAGATTGCGGCGCTGATATCGATTAAGAGAAAAGTTATTCTGCCAATGTCTGAGTCGTTTTGTTGACGCAAACGTGTAACAAGGGTTGGGTGCCACCACTTCAGCCAGAAAGGATTGAAATTGGGACGTAGTCGTCTTTTTTCTTTTTATCGCACGCCGGTCTCGAAGAAGTAGGCCACGATGTATATAATTAGATCGCGGCTATGGTTTATCAGCTATGTCGCTTTGGAAGCACCACGTGCGGCTTACAGTTGTGTCGTATTGTGCGGAAGCACTGTGGCACAGCTGAAAACAGGTCGTGCAGTGCAACGCCCGAAGACGGCAGCTGGTCCGGATGGGCTAAACCTTCGATATCCCATCTCAATGCAATACTTGTTGAGTGGCCAGCGATGACGGCGTATGTTTATTAACATAAACATTGCATGGAACAGCCCTCGCGGTTATCAGAATGCGGAGAGGGGGGAGCAAAGTTTCATTGACCCCCCCCCCTCCAAAGCGAATGTTCAATCCATAGCACATGCTTCAGAATCGAAGAAATCAAATATAATGCGATCACGTGCCTCATATTACGGTGGACGTGCATTTGGTTCATGACTTGTTGGGAGTAAAAATAGAAAGTATAGGCAGTTATTGACAGTTAAAAAATAATTCGAGTGCAAACACACACACACACATTATATATATATATATATATATATATATATATATATATATATATATATATCTGTGTGTGTGTGTGTGTGTGTGTGTGTGTGTGTGTGTGTGTGTGTGTGTGTGTGTGTGTGTGTGTGTGTGTGTGTGTGTGTGTGTAGACCTACTTTTCCATGGGATAAGCAGTGCACTTATTTCTGGACTGTCACAAGGCAGTACAAAGGCGGACGTTTCTGCGTTTTTGAATGCACATCAACAGCAGTTTAAAGGAAAATATGGCAATGCCCTATTAGCATTAGCTGGAAAACCCACAGTTGTAAAGGTGCATGGACATGTATATAAATGTGTATTGCAGAGCTGCGTATAACTCAGGGCTAGAACAGCTGTGATGTACAAGACCGGATAGAAATAAGCAATACAGTCTGCGGGCATCTCTCCGTATCTGTTTCTCTTTGTCCCTCTCTCATATGTATACGTCGAGTTATCTAAAATAACAAGTTTAATGCCTCGCATCGTATAGCGTCTAACATTCAGCGTGTCTGCACGTGGTTCTCAACGAAGCACAATCGAGTGAGTCAAATGTCGGTGTAGTGGGCTGGCTGTTAGCGAAGGCCACCTTTGTACGGCGCAGGAAATGAGAGAGAGAGAGAGAGAGAGAGAGCGTATGGCCTTGACACTGGCGCGTTGAGTCTGAATGCTTCGAGGACGACCATTGTCGCGGACGTCCACTGTCTGTCGCCACGCTTTTATTACATGCCTAGCAATTAGCGTGACGGACGCGTTGCGTGAGCGTATGGAAAATTGCCGTTTACGTAACGCGTCCTCCGAATAGCGACACCACACGCTGCGACAATGTGAATGGGTGGCGAAGCGCGCGAGCGACTCGAGCCGCCTCGGGGCGCGCCGTAATTGAGCGTGTCCGCGAAGCGTCCGCTGCGGCGTCCACTGGAGATGCGCGTCCTGCCGCGACTAGAAACGCACCTACAGTCGCAGAGATTGAAGCTGAAAGATTGTTATAGTGCAAGGTTATACAAACGTCCCAGTATAAGATTTCAAAGGAGGTACTGAAGTGTGGGCTAGTTGACAAAACGACGGCACACTCGTGTCCTTCGTCTCCTTCTTGTCTCTGTGTCGTCGTTTTGTTCTCGCGCTATAACTATCATCGAGGTAGCGAAGTCGAGAGGACAGCCTCTCAGATGTGGCATTCAATAGATTGACAGGCCAGATGCATTAAATAAATAGGCGGGCAATTCTCGGTGGAGATGATACTTTTGTGTGCGTGCACGTCACTTAGCAGAATATAGAAAGAGACAAGAAAATAAAAGGGAAACGTTATATATTTGTAAAAAAAAAACTTCCTACTTTAGAATCAATCTGCGACACAATGTCACGGTGGATGCACCCTTCCCTTGGAAAAAAGCCACTCTTTCAGAGTTTGTGCGTGTGTTTGTTTGCATGAGTGCATGTGCACGTGGCACGCGTATATTCATATGCAAATTTTCAGAACTTCGAGGAGTCTGAACCCCACCAACCCCTTCGTCAGCTGATGGTAGGCGCTGTCTGACGGCCATACCAAGAAAAGGAAAAGGTTAAGCCAGGTTCTTTACTCACACACCCTATTTTAGAGCAAGAATACGTATAATGCTGACCATGTTTATTGCCAGTCGCACCGGGCGTGTTTGCTTATGTAGTGCCAGTGACGGCGAGTGAAAATTGGCTACAAACACGTGATAGGGACAGGTTGTACGCTATCGTAGACATTCGTTCCACCTCAGCCGCAGTCCCCGCCCAGTGACTATATGCTCCTACATGCGATTAAGATTCTGCTCTGTGCAACGAGGGCAACTCGAGACGACTCCGCACTTCGTGGGCAATGAAGCGAACTCTTGGTCAGATAAGACTCGCTCGCTGGATTCCGTGCCGACCGGTTGGGCCCTCGCGATGTCCGACGTAGCGTTGCTTTGGCCGATCGGGCTGGCCCTACGTCATCTCCTGACGCCGATCTCCGGCGACAGCGTAGCTCTGACCTACTGGACTTGCCCTACGCCATCTCCTGACGCCGACAAGAGCTCTCGCAAGTGGTGCCCCGTCCTCGGACTCCTGTGACTGTGTTTCCATCTTTCCTATCTCTCCTATCCCTGATATGTCCTCGCTCGCTGTCCCAGCGCAACTCTCTCTCTCTCTCTCTCTATATATATACCTTTAATCCTATCCCTTTAATCCCTCCTCACCCCCATCCCTTGTGAGCTACAGTTGAGGTGTCGCACCAGATGCAGACAGTTACGGGGCTCACTTTTCTCTTCTTTTCGCTCTTATAACCACTTCTCTTGGTCAGATAAGAGCACCGACGGAGGAAACACTGTCGCGTAAAGCGGTCGTCCGTGGTCTACAGTGAGTCGGTCGAATAGGAATGCGCCATTTACTCATAGTGCAATCAGCTTTCCTCGCTGATGCAGGTCACCGGACTCGTAAGCACAGCACGCATTCAAATTATACGTCGTTTACTCGCTTTTATTGTGGACGCGGCCGTAAAAGTGCCGTGCTTCAGTTCTCCGGAAAGCTCGCCAAAGAAGAACGCAAAAAAGCAACTCGCCCAAGCTTCTACATTTATACGGGAACACTGAATTAGGAAGCGCATGTGTAATATTCTCTTGAAATTTCGGTGTCCATTCATATGGCTACAAGCATGATAAATGTTCGGTGATATACATACAAGGCTGGAAACTTCCCATTCATGAATGTTGCATTACAAATCTCAGCTAAGTGTACACATATCTATCTATCTATCTATCTATCTATCTATCTATCTATCTATCTATCTATCTATCTATCTATCTATCTATCTATCTATCTATCTATCTATCTATCTATCTATCTATCTATCTATCTATCTATCTATCTATCTATCTGTCAATCTATCTGTCTGTCTGTCTGTCTGTCTGTCTGTCTGTCTGTCTGTCTGTCTAACATACATACATACATACATACATACATACATTCACACATACATACATACATACATACATACATACATACATACATACATACATACATACATACATACATACACACACATACATACATACATACATACATACATACATACATACATACATACATACATACATACATACATACATACATACATACATACATACATGCGTACATACATACATACAGACATACATACATACATACATACATACATACATACATACATACATACATACATACATACATACATACATACATACATATACACACATACATACATACATACATACATACATACATACATACATACATACATACATACATACATACATACATACATACATACATACATACATACATACATACATACATACATACATACATACATACATACATACATACATACATACATACATACATACATACATACATACATACATACATACATACATACATACATACATACATACATGCATGCATACATACATACATACTGGATTACGGTTGGCTTCCCTATTTTTATTTGTTCCTAAGACCTCGAGATCAGAGTCAACACCGAGGTGGCTCCTTGTGAGTCCTGTCTCTCGCTGGAGCGAGCACTGTCGCTTCTGTCAACATCTTTGTGCAACGCCTAAGGGTGCAGTGGCTAGCCGCAAATACCGACCCTAGGGAACAAAATGCACAGCCGCAGTGACCCACACGTCGAGCGGTGTCGAAACGCTTACTGCCCATCGCGGATTCGCTGCGACTTGTGGCGATGGTGGATTTAATTGACCGCGAGTGCGAGCGGTGCTGATGACCTCCCTTGATTAAATTGCGTCTCCTTGGTACTTATCTGCAGTTAAACCCGGTCGGCTTTTTTTTTTTATGAATCTACGCATCTCTCAGACAGTCATTTCTGAATTACCACCGGCGCTGCTTGCTGTGACGGTCGTTAAAACATTTTTATACATGCATTTTTCAGCCTCTTCGTGGTTGATGCAAACTGTGTACAGATATTGCGAGTGTGTCGAGTGATAATTGATTCTTATTCCGAAATGGGTAAAGAATTAGAGATCCCCAGACAGAGCCAGAAAAAATATAGTGAGCCCAGAGGCAGTAACGCAAAATGCAATTAACGCATTACGACTTGCAGTAGGAGTTGACTGTTTTAACATTTATGCTTCGCAGTTATGTGCTAGTTGCTTGCTTATTTCCTCCGTGCCGTGGCTTGTTTCACTCCGGGGGACCGGAAATGAACATTAGCTGTGAGGGTTGAACTATCAAATGAAATTGCGGGATTCCCTATGTACCCACCCAGGACGACTGGAAGGGGAAAGCCATCGTCCTTTACGGGCGAAGTTCCTTAGAGCCCCGCCTTAATTCTCGATGTGGTCAGGTTTTATAACCGTTCCTATATGGTCTGAACGTAATGAACACACACGCACACGCACACGCCCACACACACGCCTACACACACGCCCACACACACGCACACACGCGCACACAGGCACAAAGGCTTTAAAATAAACTAATATGAATCATAATTGTACCGGAACAGTAAAAAACAGATACGAGCACAAACCCTTTATACTAGCTGGCGACTTGAACGTAGAGAGTTTGGACAGCGACTAATATAGCATTAAAGAAGTAAACAAATAAATTTACATTGCATCGGGCAACGCTGGGAATAACGTATATTTACTCAGCGATATACGGTACTCACTCGTCATGATTAATTTTGTGGAAATGCGTGCATCTTTTCTGCTCTGTCGATGTGTTCATACTGCCCCGCCCCCGCAGGTCGCGGGATCGAATCCCGGTTGTGGCAGCTGCATTTCCGATGAAAGCGGAAATATTGTAGGCCTGTGTGATCAGATTTGGGTGCACGTTAAAGAACTCCAGGTGGTCGAAATTTTCGGAGCCCTCCACTATGGCGTCTCTCATAATCATATGGTGGTTTTGAGACGTTATACCCCACAAATCAATCAATCAACCAATCCAATAATAAATAAATTAATTAATTATTACTGCCCCGCTACCTTCCGGAAGCTTGGCCACCTTCGAACAATTAATCTACGTCGTCTGGGGAAGGTACGACGAATGACGTCACTTTGACGTGATAATGACGACACAAATCGCGTGGATTGTGACGTCATGAGGACGCCAAAACCTGATGTCATCATGTGCTGATGATTCACGTAGAACTTTTTGTTCGGCTAGTTGGTGCATGCCCTACGGAAGGAATAAGGTGTAAATCAGACAAACACAAGACGTTTCTCCATGCCTCTCTTTGTGTTCGTCTGGCTTGCGCCTTGTTTCTTCTGATGATTATTTTTCGGCAACACTCGTGTTGACGTCTACGACAGGAAACGCCTACGCGGGACGCCGGCCAATTTTCGCGTTCGATGAGGCACCCAAGGCTGCTGCCTTAAATAGAAAATCCGTAGCAGATCAACCAACTTTAATCGCTCAGCTGTAGCTGTGTTCTTCTCTAGCGTCCCTTCATAAATTGCGCGTGGTTGATTACGCCTTCACCCTTTGTTTAGGCGTGCAACAAAAGATACGAACAGTTTGCACTAAGTCGTGCAAGGCTGAGTCAAAGCAGAGCTGGTGGGCACTTAGCTGGTGTTAAGTTGGCTAATCTTTCGCCATCTCATCTGTCTCCTTCCCACCCCTTACTATGGTGTAGTATACATAACTATGCTTGCTCTCTTTTTCATCTGTTTTTAGTCCGCGTCTCTTTATCTCTTTCTATCCGTGCCTGTACGCGAGCCTCGACCACAACTACTCTGCTGCGAAAATCTTCAATAACGCATTTGTGCCACAAAAATTAGAAAAATCTCACTGCTCGACACATTGGTCCAGTAAAAATTAACAATGACACATACAGATGGCGAACGCCAATCAGGAGCCTTATCTCCTGGCTTGTCTTGTTAACCATCTTTATCAAGTACTTGGGTGGTGATCATGAGCGCGTTCTGGTTCACGATAGCGGTCGTTTTCTATCTATGACAGTCGGCAGACCTCAACCATAACAGCTCTTCTGTAAAAAGAGAGAGAGCCGATCTCCAAGGCAGAAATGATCTGGGATGTGTGTGGTATCTTGACAATGCTGTATGTTTCACGAAGGTGGAGCGCAAAGAATACGCGCTGGTCGTTTTAAAGAACGCCTTAGACACAAGTGTGCGAGTGGAGCATGGCATATACTGGTGAGAGCATCGCGCAGCTATGCTGGAAGACGAAAGAAGTTCGATTCCACCGCTGTTCCCGCATTTCGTTATGGCATCATAGGTGAACTTCAGTCACTCTGAAGATGCGTGCACATATGTGTGGGGTGGCGAATGTTTTCTTTGTATCATTTTTTTCTCTTTCACTATCTTTCAACCACCCATTCCCCGACCTCAGCGCAGGGTAGCATACCAGATGCTATAACTTCTGGTTAACCTCCCTGCCTTCCTCTTTTCGTTATCGTCTCTCTGAGGGTATCTTTATAGCGAAAGGGATCGCCTCGCAGTATGCCGCAAATTACAACAGCAGGTACATCATTCACCGCAGCCCTGTGAAGTGGCGTTTTGTCTGTCAGAAAAAAATATACTGTCCGGCCTATCATTTTTGCGGGAATACATCATGTTTCAGTTGCTACTACCGTTTGGGTAACTTAACCGCCAAACTACGCGACCATCGAGGGTGCTGTAATTTTTTTCATTAAATGTACAGGGGGGAGGGGGGTGTCAAAAGTTCTCAGGCCACACTGAAACTGTGTCAACGTTCTTAGTAGCTCATTATTAGTATAGCTCCTTGGTAGCTGATCTCCTTAGTAGCTCTTACTTAGTAGCTCTTCTTGTTTTGTAAGATCTGCTGGAAATTCTGAAATTGTCACTTTTGTGCGGCAAAGTAAATATACCAGTTGTTTCGCGCATGCAGTCGTTTTGCGCCTTTCACGTTGCCGCTCCACTGCTGCACCGCCGGAGGATGGAGAATCACTCTGCCGTTTCGTGCTGAACGTCGTTGTCTGTGTAAGGACGATGGCGTCGATTCAAGGACTCTCTCAGGGGCGCGTTTGTAGGGAAAAGATATAGCGTTTATTTTCAAAACTTGCTCTCAATCGGTTGTCATCAATACACACTGTTCTTCCCGGTCTACAGCTGCTGCGTGGAGTACTACGTGGTTATGCAGGAATGTTGTTCAACTACGTGGAGTGGCAGCGTTATGAGTTGGCAAAGACTTTAACTTCGTCGCATGATAACAGTGCTACTTGGTGGTGCCGTTGAAGACTGTTGTGTCGTACATGTTTCCAAAAGAAGCGTCGCATAGGCTTTTTTAAAATACATTTATTGTGCATAGGATCGCTGTTTAGCGTGGTACGTAATATACAGTCTGGAGCTGGGACTTCCTGAATTACTTGCGAAACTCTCGCAAGAACATCAAAGTGAGAAACGCTGCAATATACGTATGGTCCCAACCTATACTATATTACGTCGACAGCAACAGGGCGCTGGCAAAAAAAAATGGATAAACGATTGCAGGGTTCAGATTAGCGTAACATGTCTTGCGAAAGTGCCTTGCATCCAAGGATATTCGGTGGGTATCGTTCGACTACGGAACAAAGAAATCACAATTCCTGATAGGGACGGCGAGCATTTTATTTATAGTAGTGGAGGAAGGAAAAAAAAAACATTGGGTAACTTCGAGCTCTCCATTATAAGGTATAGCTCATCTTGCGACATCAAGGCACGAATTCTATCCTCTTACAGCTTCATTATTGTTTGTATTACTGGTTTTGTTATTACTACGATACACTCGAAGAGGCGCTCTTACGCAAGAGAAGCTATGCGGATGTGGGCACAATTTCAGTTAAATCCACCACCTGGCTGTTGACTGATGCTTGTCAATATAGCTGGCACTATTATGAGACATTAAAACTGCGTATTCGTAACGATGATACCTTGAGTTGAGTTAGTGCCAAAGCTCCATTTAAAACAAGTGGTTAGCTTTCTCAACGAAAGGAAATCATATGAGGAAAAAAGTGAATGACATGTTGCAAGCAACTTAACCTGGCTTGTTTGTATTGTTTCTTGTTCAGCTGGCAAGCCGTAGTTCATCGTGGAAGGGTTTTCTGCATAAATAGATAAATGTGCGTAGATTTCGGCTGGTCTCAGCATGCATACTGAAATCAACGCTAACCCACACATAAAGCAATAGAACGAGGCGATTTTCTTTCTTGGCGGACGCTTTTCGAAACTCGTGACGTTGCGATGAACAAGTTGTGAAGCAGCACGTCATTTAGCGCTCTTTTCTTCAATTATGTTATCTGGTATCTCGCACACTGCAATTTCACCTCACGGAAGTCACAGGCTCATCTCCGTATTCTGAAACAAGCCTCGACTCGAATTCCACCATTCACTTGACCGAGCTGAGAAACGTGTCACCACTCGACTTAAGATGGCTCAGTGGTTCTCAGAAAACGGTGACGACTATCAATCGTATGCGATGAACATCTCTGCCGAAGAGTAAATCTGCCACCGACACTCGAGTGGAGGTAGAGCTCCGATTGAAGGCGCGCTCTGGAATACGGGGAGAAAGCTGGCCCGCAACGCGATGGAGAAATAAAACGGCTGATACAAACGCCAGAGGCATCAACAGCAACACGTGTTTTACTCGCAGTGAGCAGTTTAGAAACCGGCCGTATGTTCACGCTTACTGCCGTCAATGTCTCAAAACTATCAGATCATTGCGGTATAAAGCATGTAGGAGTATAACCGAAGTACCGCGTGTGGAGCTCATTAGTGGTGACAATGAAGCGTTCACCTGCTAGTGTTAAGAACTTAAGTTCTTCATGTTGACAGACGCATCAAATAATGTATAAGCTCAGTAAATGAATTTACGCAAGTATCTTATCACACGACCGATACGCTGTTTATGAACTTCAACTGATTTCCCTTTTCACTGACCTCACCGTTTGTTCGCATTAATTATATTATCTGCTGACACAAATTGTGCCAATTTTTTTGCTCTACTTTCGTTCACATACTTTCGAAATGGTTAGTTTGGGAAACATAAATGCAACTAGCGACTAACGCTGAGTCGAAATTCACAAGCCGTGCGTCGACATTCTTTATATGCTTTGGAAAAAGCGGTGCCAAGTGGGAGGCGGGCATAAAAAAGCAGAGCAAGACACCCATTATAGGCCGAATTTCATCACTTTATTGTTGCACCCCGGTGCTATGTTTGTGTACGTGTACGGTATACTTGATATGTGTCCCCGTCTTCTGCTATGTGCTCGTTTCGCCATGAATCGGTACAAGTCACCCAAGCTTGTATCCCCGTAAGTATGACCACTACATAGTAAAATATTTACAGGCTATGCACCATGACAACATTTTTTCTATTTTGAGAAGCTTTGAAAAACACGCTGAGTGCTATAAGCTACGGTACAATCGCAGTTGACCGTCGCCAGTTTGCCCTGCCGCAAACCTTTGCAAGCTGAAGTGAAATCGCGAACTCTTGCTGTGGTCAGTTATATATGTCATTGGCCTGTGCAGGAACGGCATTTCGGCAGACTCTCGTACAGGAAGTCTCGGGTTGCTCTGGTCCCTTTCCATTCACCCGTGTCGGTATACAATGCATCAAAAAGCGACGTCGGTCACTGTAATCTGCGCAAGATTTCTTTTTTTCCCAGACACATGCATGTGATCGTTCTCACGTGTTGCTCGCTCTATAGACTGTGTACATTTGAATATAACAAGTTTCGACCACAATGACAAAACTTTTTTGGAGTCATCGGGACACAGAGAGTTATGGAAGAGCATAGCTGAGCAATGTATTGCCAAGAAATAAAACGCACTAAATGAAATATCGTTCCTGACGAACTTAACAACTTGCATGACGTTTCAATGTCATGTTGAGCTAGACACATCGAAAAGTTTGCGGGTTTTTTTTTTTTTTGCTTATCGAAAAAGTTTGAATTTCCTGTTCGCGTGCTTTTTCGGACTGCGCAGTTTTCCGTAAAAAATAAGGATTGATTACAGCAAAAAAGTACGCCGTGAGGTTTATACTACGGCAGCAGCTTCAGCTTGAAGCATTACTTCAGTCAAACAGCCGTCAAATTTTCAGTCACGTCGCTGTAACGGCATCAGCTTGCGTCATGCTTCACAAGGCCGCTTATTTTTTCAAAAATGGGACGCATCTGTCATCTGTCGGCCAACGCCGAGGGCGTGTTACTATACATATATATATATATATATATATATATATATATATATATATATATATATATATATATATATATATATACTTAAGAGAAACAAGCAAGAAAAGGTAGTAACCTTATAATGGGCAATGCTGTCGTAATGTTGACATGGCGCAACGTTTGACGATGTGTGAAAGCGTTTGACGCGGTTGTGTGAATCGTGTCTCACACACGTGCCACACTCTGCACTGCTAATTAGGACTACGCGCAATCGGGAAAGAATTTCTGAACATGAATCGCTTCCCTTCCGCACCTAAAGCTAAGGAGCCAACTACGGTCAAGAAATGCGATCCTGATCACACTCAGTGGTTATTGAGACTGACTGCGTGAATGATGTGCTAAGCAACATACCCGACATCCTGTCCTCATATTTACCCTTGTGGCCCGTCTCCGTCATCTTCTTACTTTTCCGACTGGATTTACGGCACTCACGGTTTAAAGGCGAAATTTCGGAGATAAATACTGCGCTGACATTTCTTATCAGCGTATACGCATACATTTCGTGTCGCATTGGCGTAATTTTGACTCATGCATGTACCAACAGATGTAACATTAAATATATATATATATATATATATATATATATATATATATATATATATATATATATATATATATATATATATGAGATCTAACAGACAGTAATGCCAAGGAATGTACAGGGGAAGTTATTAGAACCAATGGAATGTAAATAAGAAGAAAGAAAAGTGGATGAAAAAATAACCAGCCGTGAGCAAGAATCGAAGGTCGTAGGTTCGCTGTTAGACAAAACAGCGTCACAAAATACGCAAGTTGTTCATAAAGAACATATTAGAGGCTTTCTACCGAAACATTGAAAGGCTTCATACAGAATGTCTGAAATGAAAAAAAAAAATAAAAAATTGTCCATTTATTACTTTTACCACCGAGAGAGATGTATTCGTTTCTACCGCATAAATTTCGGAAGGCTATCCGTAAATAACACTGCATGCTCTGATGACGGCGTCTGACCAGCAAGTAGCGCGATTCTTCTAAACGGGAGCTTTTACTCAGTTTGCTTCTGCTTGCGTTTACAACGCGAATCAGTGAACGAACGCAAAAAAAAAACATGTTATAGAAAAGCATCAAAAATGATGCTATAACAATTCTTGGACAGGCTTGTTTACACGTACAGAATTCGCTTTATCGCGAAAGAACAGTGTTGTCTTGTCCACCTGTCTGTGTTCTTTTGCTCTGCACTGAGCAATATATGCAACAATCAGTGCACATATAACTACGTATTAGCAAGTGACGATGTTTGCTGGCGCAAGTGCAATTCAAGGTCGCGCGAGTCATTAAAATCGCATCTTTGTTTGATTTCTCTTCACAAGCCTGGTGTTGCAGTCATCATTAGACGTCACGCTCACGTGTTGAGACCAGTAGGAAATCTTTTCAAGTGTATGGGCTGCGGCCTTGCCCACTGGCGCGTCAATGCTCGAGGGCCTGCTCCCGGAATCGCCTTTAGTTGGTCATAGAAACACGGACCGTTTCTTTGTCGATTTGTGTTTCCTATATTTTATTTTATGGAGCACTGAATTTGTAGAAGTACGTTGCGCTGCGGTAAGCTCGCAGAATACTCTTAAAGCTCACAATTTCTTCGTGCGGTGTTCGCAGTGAGCCTTTTATATACGGAGCGCAGAAAACAAAGACCAAGCTTTACTTTCAAATTAATTACTTTCCCTGGTGTCGCACTGTTGTCGCAGATTTGTGCGTTTGCGAGATCGTATTGCATTTATTTCTTTGTATCTGACTGTAAGACATAAGTTAATGAACGAACAAATTAATTATTTATTTACTTAATTATTATTCACCGATCAGTTTGGTGATACGGTTGTTAAATCTAGATTTAGGGATAAGGTAGCGCGGGAAATTGAAGAGGCGTATCTCATCAACAAAGCTGGTGATTCGTGTGTCGCGCAACCCTCCGTTATGTTACTTCGCGCCGAGGTAGCTTTTCTGGAAGCGCATCGTTAATACAATATGTCTGCTCATCTAATCATTTTCTTTCACCACACGTGTTCTCGTAGAAGAGCAGCATAGATGTTTGTTTTCTCGAATAAAGTTTCAGTTGTTTGTGTGCGCTGTGTCCAGGTGTCTTCCTTTTGTACTTCAATTTTTTTCGTGCACTCAGTTAAGATAAGAAGAGAAAACGGATGTAGCGCAGCCTCTTGAGAGGTTACCTGTATTGTTTGTTGTTCGAATTATTGAAAAGTCTCAAATACATATGAAGACTTGACCTTGACCAGACAACCCAGCTACGGCACTTTCAGAAAGAAGACTGGAATTCTAAGTTATGGAAGAAGACATGGAACGTTGCAAGTTTTAGTTCGCTGATAAATAAGGGCAAAAAACGCGCACAGCAGCCATCTTACGTCTGTATACGCTGTGCAGCGGGCTGAAGTCCTTGTTTACTTTATATACAGTGCACCACCGCGGCGTTTTCTTTTCGCATCACTTGCGCAAGCGCTAAACTTTGTTGACCTAACAGCAGCAGACTATCAGTATTCGGACGAAGTTACGCATAGCCGAGTGTTTCGCCATTCTGTTCAAGTAAACAAAAGCTCCGGCTTGTAACGCGGTCTGACTTGGTGTCTGGCTGCGGATACGTATGAGGCGAATGTACGTACGAGTTAAGAGATGCGGCACCTGCGACCGCACTCATTAGAACCACATACGCTGAAGTTGTTCGAAAGAAACTCTTTGAGTCAATCACGACACTGGTAATATAATTAACGGTGGCCCACTGTAGGGGCAAACCTACTAAAGAAATGTTTCGCGAACTCGGCCCTGGCTTCTAGATTGACCAAACAAGCCGACTATGTCCCTAAGGTTGTTTACTTTAGGAGTCGGCGTAGCAACTTGCAATAACCTGCTAATAAACCTGTTAATAAAGGGAGAACCGCCTGTATCTGTGCCAAACATCAGAGAACATCAGAAATGTGGCTGCGGCATTTCGATAAAGACGAAATGTTAGAGGAGCGCACATGTGCTTAGATTGAGGAGCTCGTTAAAGTAGCCCAGGTGGCCGAAATTTCTGGAGTCCTACACTATGGCGTCCCTCAAAATCAAGGGGTGATCTTGGGATGTAAAAGAAAAATGTTTTTATTACGAGTCCACTTAGTCGCGGTTACGTTTGATGTCCCGTCAGTAGCCTACCAAGCTGAGATTTGCTCGGACAACATAACTCTGCTGAAGAAACAAACATTGCACGGCGCCAAAAAAATCCAGGTGCGCCATTTTGGTTCTTAACGACCATTAGAACAACGGCTAGACTTCGTAATTTTGTCCCGCGCGCGAGCACTTCGCGAAATGAAAGCATTATATGTTTCGCGGCTTGAGATGTGGCCTTCTTCGGCGGGTGCGTTTGCGTAAGCGTTTGGAAGGCTGGCGAAGGCAGGCAAACAGCCTCGCTGCTGCAACTACGCGGGGCAAATAAGACCGAACGATTCCTCGTGTGGATTAAAATTGCACCTGGATGCGCCTTTGTTGCACCGGCAATCGATACAAACTCGGATTTTCACAGCCAGTTGCGCACCCCTTTTCTGTTCAGCCGCGTAATGAGAAAACATTGCCAGCGATATCGACTTGTGTATATGTTGCTATAGTTCTAGTGAACGACCCAAGAGGAAGGGATGAGTTGAATGTGAATGTTCGAATTAATTATTCACAGTACCAACCGGTTTGCCGATGTGTGATGCTGCGCGCTTCGACGTTAAATATACTCGCAAACGATGGAGAGAGAGAGAGAGAGAGAGAGAGAGAGCGGAGTCGCACGCCTCCGCTCCCTCTGTGGCGCGAGGGCTGGTACATGTGGGAGTCATTAACGCTGGGACCGTGGTTCAGATTGACGAACGCGCTCTCCATTCCTTCACCCTTTCTCGTAGGCCGTTTGTCTCTCTTAGTTCCCTTTCGGACGGGAACTCGCCTAATGACCTCGCTATTTGCCTCCACTTTTATCCGCCCTAACACGGTCCCCGCACGATCCATCAATCAGCAGCGTGAAAAGGCTCTATTGAGTTAACCTATATGCCGCCAGCGTTAAACATGTCACCGCGACCTCGGTCGCTATGGCAGCAGGTCACAGAAACGTGGTTCCCGAAGACGATTTTATATCGGTTTTGTATCGATGGCAGCGTCACTTTCGCTCATTTCCTCTATGCTGGTAATCTGTTCTACTTTAGTTCACTTACGGAATAATATAGAATGAGATGGTACAATGCGTTTAGATTGTTTCAACGTGGTGATGTCCGCACATAACGTCAGTATAGGGCGATGTTAGATTCGTACCACACGGGTTTTCGCGGCAACTGCTCCACACGAGCAGTAGGTCATACTATAGTGCACCATTCGTTTAGAAAGTCTCATTGAGGTAACAAGAAAGATAGCGAAGACGTGTTTAACTATCGAAGTCTCGATGTTAGAGACATACTTTGCTTTATGTTCATTTGATCTTTAAGGTTCTGCCGGTTAGCCTACACACTTAAACTTACTTCATATGCTGGAACACAAACGGTAACTCTAACGCCACTGTATGAAATACTCCGTTTTGCTTGTACTTGTGCGTAGATATAGTACATTGAAACGGTCTGTGCAGAGCTGTTCAGTCGTTTTTGTCGTTTCATTTGAGTCTTCAAATCATAATTCGTGACTTCACGAGCACGTGATCTAACCCGCTTTAACTGTGGTCGCACTCGCTCTAACTCGCAGTGTTGTCCTCATACACCTGTACATAACTCACGCATCGAAACAGGACAATTCAGGGCTAAATACCGCGCACAAGTTCGTTTCCACCGTCTTTGTTTCGGTTCATATTGGCATAGTTTCAACTCGAACGTGAAGATCAGCGCGAAAACTATCACCTGAAGAGACCCGGCAGATTCGTCACGACGCGACGTGATTATCTCGCTGAATTGCGTATACCAGTCGTTACAGTAAAACATAAACAAAATGATGTCGTGTTTTAATGCGCGAGTACTATACGTGGTTGGCCGCGCTCGTCAGCTCTGTCTCGGTATATGACACAAAAGATGTACGTACAGAGAAATAACAACAATAAAGTGATAATGCATAAACCTTTGCAAAATTATTCTATCATGTTGCATGGAAGCAATAAAATATGGAGGACGCTTGAGTTGCATGGAAGCAATAAAATATGGAGGACGCTTGAGAATCGGGCCTCGTGAGCATCGCCTTCTCAAATGCTAGACTGCTTCGGTTCCCAGTGCATGCCTCAACCGTGCAATAAGAAAACTAATGACTGTGAGCGCAACATTAGCCGTTTCAAAGTGTCATTGAATGAATGCCTGTTGCAAGCACAGTTGTTAAGGGCCCGCTACGCCGTAATTATTCCTTTTGCCAATCAGCCGAGAACCCATCTCGCGTCCGCATGGCAACACGTGAACCAACGGAGCTGTTCACATTGTTTATGATTCTGCTACTGATGAGCCAGATTTAGTATGCCTGAGCGCTTTCTAATGGGTGGGCCTTTAAGATACCCACTCGTATCTCAATTCACATCGTTCGACGCCTGGCGCGATTCTACGCCTCTGCCGTGCAATAAATGATGCGTTAAGGAGACTCTATTCAGTTTATAACATTCGTATAGTCCTTTTGTCAACAATTACTGTGGCTCTGAGGCAGGACAACCGCTTGCCAAGTGGATGGCTCGGGTTCGATCGTCACTTGGACCCGGAAACTTTAATATTTAATCTATTTGCATGTCTCTTGATTTTTTGGTCACAGACAGGGAGATACTTTTTCGCTCACACCCAACGATGCCGACACCAACGTCTGAATTTCTGTGAAACGAGCTCTTTAATGCCTTCGCGTTAAAGCTGAAAAAATAACACAGAGACAACTCAGTGATATTTAGAGGTAGTTTGGTTAACCCAACTTGGCACAACACTCAAATTTGTGGTGTGTTTTATCATAGCTTCCGCGCAAACTGGACATCGACACCTTATCTATCTGGAGGAACGATCATGTAAGATATGGTCTGTGCTGTTATTGTTTCTTTCAGTATGCTCTAAAGGCATGGGCGGGAAGGGGCACAAAGAACAGAAAGCTTCAAGAAAAGCGTATTACAGTATTTCGACGTTTCGAGAAAAAATATGAATAAGCAGACGCGATTGAGTTCGATATGGGAACTTTCTGTCTTCAAGTTCGCACTTTAGCAAAATGGTCTGCTTTTCGGATGAACTCAGGTCTGTTTTTTTTTATTTGAAGTCGAAATAAAAAAAGGCTTATCAAGCAGCTTCTAACTCGCACATTTATAATTTATCTAAGTACATTCATTTTAGTGGCCTGATGTCTTCCTTCAGAAAAAAAAATCTACAAGGACAGCTGTCTGAGTGACGTTATCTCCCCAGTTCAGCGTTGGTGCCACACTACTAAGTTTGATCTAACCTCCCACTCACACACCTTGGTATCGTCTTTGCCGCAAGAGGTATATTTGGCCTGTCTCCTTGATATATGTTTTAGTTCAACCGGTCAGAATTCAGTCGAACATGTTTACCACTTTAGTCTGAGCAATGTCGGCGCGTAGCTAACGGTTAAGATTACGAGTTTGTCAATTTGTTCAATCCTAGACTGCGTTCCTCCTGAAATTTGTGGCACCTGGTAACTTACCGCCTTCCTAAAATATCGTCCGTAGTATATTTAACAATTTTTTTTAAGAACGTGAAAAAATAAAGGAGAAAAGTACGCTGAGTGGTAATTCTGTAGCAGTGAAAGTTACGTGTATAAGTATATGCTGCAAGAATCAGTTTGCCTCGAAAATCCGCTGTCGAGCTACTTTGAGAGCAGTGTGCATCGTGAAAGTGCTCTAAATGGGACGGTGTAGCTGTAAGTGGCCCCAGGGCGCTTTTAGCAGACATTCCCGTGGCACAGTCGAGTCATTTGAAGGCTTTGATTTGGCTATCAAAGCTCTTCATGCGCTTCTAAAGCCTTCAAAAAAAAAAAAAAAGCAACAGCATACGTATACGCGTAGTGCCTTTGGTTAACGTCATGGCAAGAGTCATTAAAAATATCTGACCACTGATGTGTCACCCTCGACTGAGACAGCCTTATCACTCCATTAGGACGCGAAGCAATGACCTTTAGGTTCCGGTGTAGACATTCACTACCTTATCACTCCATAAGCACGTGAAGCAATGACTTTTAGGCTCCGGTGTATACACGCACAAAGAACACTGCTAAGTAAGCGTTCGCGAAACGTCCTTCATACCATATAGCCTTCTTGATTCTCCGTCATGTTGCATATAATGTCGTCTATACACCATTCTATGGTCCTGTACACACAATCCATCTAGAAATGCTGTAGCGATTACGTACTCAAAACTGGCCCCCTAATATAGTCGCAGCTGATCAACGATTCATGTAGTTGACCGGCCCTTCCCAAGAGCAGCGCGAATGATGCACTGTCACGCGCACTAAAGGGTTGCTTTGGCCACTGAACTTGCAACTGGCACAACGCGACTGCTTTACTCTCGCTAATCGGAGTGGTACGCGAGAAATTGTGGTCGCTTTCGCATACGCCGTTAGACGGTATACACACAGACCGGCACACCATTTCGCTACACTCTAAAACGCAGCTCTCTTCCACGCACACATCTGCCAATCCGCGCACGATCCAAAACGTACTCTTCTGCCGATCGCATAGCAATCTTACAATGGAGCTTCCTCTGTTATACGCGCAGTGCCGAACAAACGCACTCGAAACGCGTCTTTCCAACATCCGCAGCAGGCCTTCACTCTTGGTGAGTGCTAGATGCCACGCATCACCGAACGACGGGCATCATGCCCTTAAAGTGGTTTCTCTCAGCAGCGATTGAACCGTCCTCCGTGGCGACGCAGCAGTCGTAGCAGCAGTGTGACGGCCTACGACAGTAGCGTAGGCCCTCGGAGTCTCATAGTGCGGTGGACTGCGTGCTGGGCTGATGCTCGATCTGCAGCACCATGGATTTGATGTCTTCGGCGCTCTTCGTGCGTCGGGAGAGCGGAACCAGTATTTGGCTGCCCACGAACACCGAGTTGTGGCGCAGACGATGGAGCCGGTGCAGCGCGGCCGCGCCACTGCCGTTCGCGTTGGACGACAGGCGGCGCAGCTCGCGCTCCAGCACCGCGCTCTTCACCTGCGCACGCAGATTGGGGTATCAGTATGTGAACGTATGGGGGACAACACTGCGAAAATATTACGCACAACATGGTCCCTCGAGAGGCTTATGGAAGCTTGTCAGTAGCTCTGTGACGCTGTGTTCGTTATCTAACTGCCAGTGTGCATGTACACATAGCCAGTCTCTCTCTCTCTCACACACACGCACACACACACGCACACACACACGTGCACGCACACACACGCACACACGCACGCACACACACGCACGCACACACACGGGCACATACAGGCACGCGCACACACACACGCACGCAAACACACACATGCCCGCATGCACACGTGCGTGTGTGTGTGTGTGTGTGCGTGTGTGTGCGTGCGTGTGTGTGCGTGCGTGTGTGCGTGTGTGTGTGTGTGTGTGTGCGTGCACGTGTGTGTGTGCGTGTGTGTAACAGAGATAGATAGAGAGGGTACCTGCAGCACTGGTGGCGAAGGCGGCTCCAACTGTTCGTGGTACTGCGGCTGGTATGGCTCCAACATGCGGATCTTTCCCCACTTGTTGAAGAATAGCAGGATGACGGCCAGCCAGACGCTCAGCACGAGCACCACTATCACGATCTCCTCGTCGCGAACAACCACGCTCCGAGCCGACACCAGGCCGCTACGGGAGCCTCCGCTGCTGCTGCTGTTGTTGCCGCTACTGCTGCCATTGGCTGCTGCTGCTGCACAAATGCCAGACCATGCCCGTTTAGCCTCCTTGGCAGAGTTAGCGATACGCGAAACAGTGTACGTGTCACATCTAAATTTGTAGTGTATTTATCCTCTCGTTTGAAAAGGATATGCTCGGGCTGAACCATTGCCGGTGGATTTGTGCAGGACTACATCTACTCATGGTGAACACCAATGTTTCTCTACTTATAAGTTGACCAGATTACCTGAAATGGCCACAAATGATTTCAAATCATTAAGAGTCCAGTGCAAGCACTGTCTCAAATGTAAATAATTGCAGTGTATTTGGCTTCCGTGACAAGCGCTTCAAAATGTACCCTCCGAAGTGCCGATATCCAAATAGGTTCGCTACGCCATGACTTGACGGATATTAGTGTTGAGTATACCTAGCCGTATAACCTATTCAAGGCATCTCAGTAGGATAACCGTGGTGAATTGGTCGCTGTGCGTCATGTATACGTTATAGTCACTGCCTCTGTATACGCACTTGCGGTGGCCGCAGTTCCGGGCGCCACGAAGCGCACCAGTCCGACGGGCGCGTCTGTGGTTCGGTTGGCTCTCGTGGCGAGGCTAGGCGAGGCGAACACGCGCACCACGTACTCCGCCTCCGGTTGCAGTCGCTCGAGCAGGACGCTGCGCTGCTCGCCAGAGGCTACCGCCACCCGGGCCGATAATCTGCGTTGAGGAAAAAAGATAAAAAACTATGTATGTATACAGTATCACTCTTTAAGAACAGCGTTCACACAACTATCGATTGCTGCTGTCCAAGGTTCATAGCAACTTCGATAATCGATTGGGGGAAGTGCTGTCGTACGTTGCTGTCCATAAATTACTGCATTTTTGTTTTCAAGTCAGAGAGGTGGAGCGATTCATCGTTGCTTTGTCAGCTGAACAGCATCAGTGGCGGGGAGCTTGTATATTATCACTGAAAAAAAAAACATCGATTTAAAGAAGGTGGCCTTAGTCTTCGAGTCGTCTAAGGCGATTGCATAAGGAACCGCATTAATGTTTCGTCCCTTTTTATCTTTTTAATCGCCTTCTCCTAACTCTCCGGTGTAGGATATTGTGAAAGAGGTACTTGTCCCGGTGAGCATCCTTAATTTTCCTTTCCTATTGTACCACTGCCTCCTTTTTTTCACGGAGGTTGCCCTCTGGTCGTGATGGGGAAAGACCCGAACGACCTCTTCTTGCATGCCGAAGATGTTTTGACCACGAAGTTTTCTGAGACATATCAGCGAAGAGCCCATCCGAGCGGACGGCTCTTTACGTCACCTCAAGATAAATGGTCGAGCCAGCCAACACCACCTAAATGACTTATCTAGGTGGTGTTGAGCCAGCACACTCGGCGACCGCGACAACGACGTCGTGCGCATTCAAGCACGAAACGAGCTGCGTGGTCGATAACCGTGCTCCCAACGCAGTGTTAGCTTGTCTGCGCGTACGCACGAATGGGAAATGCATCGGAGGGGACGGTCACGCACCGCTGGTTCAGTATTGAGTTGCGTGTGCCGAGATGAAATTGTTGGCTTAGCAGCGTGAACGCTCCATTTCTTTCGCTCGATTTCCTTTGTTGGCTCGTTGGCAATGGAGAAGCTTTACAGTGGGATATTGTTGGTTAACCATATATAGCCTATTGCGCCAGGCTATAGAAGAACCGGACACGAAAGAGATTACACACTCGGTGTTCTGCACACGCGCTGTTTTTCCAGTCCAGTTCCTTCGTTGCTTTACAGAACAGATTCCGTGAAGGAAACAAACAAAAACCTGACAGGGTCCCATATGCATTCATTTAAGACAACTTTAAAACGAAAGCCATTTTTTTTTTGTCAGACGATGTATTGATGCTGCCCCGCCGCCCACCGAAAGCTTTCTGCACCAAACGTGATTTAGAACTTTCTCCGAGATCTGAGGCACCTCACCCGGTTTAGCATTGCCTCCGTGATCGGCCCATCTTTTTGCATTTGTGACGTCACGTGGTGACGTCGTCTCGTGATGATTCTTTTTGCGTCATTCTTCTCCGACACCACAAAGTGCGGGACGTCGACGATCAAATTTCTCGTTTGATGAAACTTCTTAGGCTTTCGTCTTAATAAGGAGGAAAACGTACATTTGAATGCTATATCATTATTAGCAGTTTTCACCCACATACCCGAATAACGAAAAAAAAATCACAGCATATCCAAGAGGTGAATGATGATGAGTGGGGTGAAGCTCTCCGCAGGATGGTTAATGGCCCCTATAGTCGATCATCAAGCTAAAGACGTGAGAAACACTGTGTGTTGTGTAAAAATTAACTTTTATTGTTGTTGGAGAAGACGGATGGACGGGCGCACGCATGCACACATGGAAGCACGGACGAATGGATGGACTGTTCGCCTCACTCACCATCAATCACTCCCTGGATATGCTGTGACACCACTTTTATTGACATGGAATGCAATGCAACTGACTACTACGACGACTACGACGAGACGGGACATACGACCCACGGCGTAAGGAGCTTCGCCCGTAAAGAAAGTTAAATCAGAACCAGGCTGGAGTGGGACAGGCTGCAAGAGTGGCCCGTTGTGAACTCAGTATATACGCTTGTCGCAAGTGCACAGAGCTTATGGAAAGTAGTGGTATCGTGGACTAGTACTGTGGTTATGTGATAAAAAGACAGATGTTTGAGATCGTCGCATGGTGGCGCATTCCTCTAGAGCGATCAAGGTGGACTTGACACGTTTTGGTAGTATACCATGATAGAAAGCTTGAAAGGTGTTGTGACTACTGAAGCACGTAACGTTGAGTGAGATACGTGGTATGGAAACGCCGTTTCTGTGAGAGTGTGCCAAATGGAAGGATGAATGGAGGAATAGACTTATAAAGTTTTCGGCAACGCGCTTCAGCACGCTGCGGGCCGCTCCCACGTCGGAACAGAAAGACCAAGTGCGCCGAATGGTAAATTAAAATAGGATGCCATTGGAGGCGTGCCCACTTGTAGGGAAGCGGCTACACGTCGTTATATCCTAACGGCCGCCTGCGGCCACCACATTATCTTGACTTGCACATCTGGATCTTTGCTGAGTAGTCTGGCTTCTCACTGCTTTTCTATAGACCTTGTCAAGGACCGCTTTCCGGGCGCCGCCATAAGCCCATCTTGGCTGTTGTTAACATGCGTGACCCCCCAGAAATGCAGGGCCGAAGCTGTGACATCAGCTTTTGTACTCCCGTCCAGAAATGAGGGACCATCCTCTCCGGGAAAAAGGTCAATGGAAAAGAGTTTTGCGCAAGTCTGTAAGATTTAGAGGGAGTTTCCTTAAAAGGAACGATGCATGTCCGCATTCATTCCTGAGATGTTTGTTTTCTTTTTGCGTTGCAATAGCGTTACTTTCGGAATCAAAAGATTAGATTACAATTCCACTGAAAGGCGCTCTGATACATCAGCAATAATGAAAGAGAAAGAGCACGCACCTTCTCTTTCAGCGTTACGCAAGACTTTTCTTCAGCCACAGGACGTAGCGTGACAGAGATAACTTCATGGGTCATGCACCCAATGTCTACAGCCTCGTAACGTCAGAGCGGGGAAGTTGCTCGTTGAAGCAGAGGCCAATACGCGAACACGCTATGCCAAATCTCCATGTGCGCACGCCACCTATCACGTCCGTGCTCTTCAGACCTGTAGCATCTCCTGCATGTCTCTTCTCTCCATGGTATGTCCGTACCACGTCAGCACTTGTAGAATAGAAAGAGCAATTGAGATTCAAGAATAATAAACGGGACGCATAACTCGATTTGTTACCCTTCAATAAATGAGCGATAGAAAGGTAAAAAGAAAAGAGAGAGAGAACTTGCATGTTAGTTCAGAAGAATTTGAAACGAGCCGATTGGATCAGAATTTGGGACGACTCACATTGACGCAGTTGCGCTTACATGCATATGACGAAGCAGTTCGGGTAAACCGATTTTAACGCGATAGCATTAAAGAGCTCGTTTCGCAGAAATAACGGTGTCGGCGTCATTGGTTGTGAGAGAAAAATGATCGTATGCGTGACCGAAAAATCGAGAACGATGCAAATATAATACGTAAACATAAACGAATTATAAAGAATTCTGGAGCAGAGTGGCGACCGAGCCAGGGTTGTTTGGGTTCACGTGGGGATCGAACCCGGGTCGTTTGCGGGGCGGGCGGATATTCTACCAGAAGGCCAAGCTATGTTTGTTTGTTTGTTTGTTTTTTACTTCTGAAAGCCGTGAAAAGAACTTCCTCTGCTGGGAAATGCAGTGAAAGTAGCCTTCATGCTTCACAAACACACGCATGTGCATCCTTCACAATGCAATATGAAATATCGCAGTAATGATGCGTGGTACAAGCGTCCATTACCAACGGGCGTCAGAACATGTGATCGTTATAATGGCTCCGAGGTTGAAAGCCAGTTACCCACTACAAAAGGCACACATGCTACTGCGCCCATTCGCTTAAGGGCACGTAGTGGGTGAGCATAGAAAATTGGAAAAAGTTTCATGCACTAAATGTTTGAAGTACAAACTAAAGCAGGAGGTTGCTATCGCGGTCAACTCCTAAATAAAAAAAGGCTTTAGGGTCTTCCGTTTTTTCAATTTTTCAGCAACCCCACTACTAAATTTTTACCTCTGGATTGTGCAGGGGCCCTTTAACAACTGAATGCAAATGTCATACCTTTCTTTGCAACCAAGCATAGAGCTCTGTATTCGTTTCAAAACTGGGATTCCCTGCCGACCAGTTGTGCCCTCGCGATCTCCGACGTCAGTGTAGCTCTGGCTGACTGGGCTCGCCCTACATCATCTCCTGCGCCGATGACCTTCGACGACAGTGCAGCTCTGACCGACTGGTCTTCTACGCTGTCTACTGACGCCGACAAGAGCTCTCGCAAGTGGTGCCCCGTCCTCGGACTCCTGTGACCATGTTTCCATCTTTCCTATCTCTCCTATCCCCTCCCCTCGATATGTCGTCGCGCTCGCTCTCTGGCATACTGTTTCTCTCTCTCTCTACACCTTTATTCCTATCCTTTTAATCTCTCCTCACCCTCATCCCTTGTGAGCTACTGTTGAGGTGTCGCTCCCTGAAGCAGACAGTTACGGGGCTCACTTTTTTCTTCCTTTCTCTCTTAGAACCACGTAGTAGTAGGGACGACGCATGCAGTGTGCTCCGGTATTTCTCTCGGCAATATCGCTGCTGACGGGCTACGAAGAGAAGAGTATATAGAAGGGCTTGACAGAGGTAATTTACCCCGTTGTTTTGAGGGATTTCTTTGATGATTCACTAGTGCTGCCAGGCCTGAAACCTAGCTTGTAGGGATGGGTGTTTCAGCTTCATTAACGTCGTTGGAAAACTGTGTCGGAATTCAGCTTATCATTACGTTCTTATCTTTCTTTTTAGTGTTGTTCTTGTTCTTATTCGTCCTCGTATTGTTCGTCTTCTTGCTTTTCTTTTATTGTGTATTGGTAGCGATCTTTTTGTAAGTTGTCTTCGTCTTACAAATCATAACATGCTACGAAGTAAGCTTTACAGGAGAAAGCTTGGGATTAGAAATTAATTTTGCGACGGAATTTAACAAACTTTTGTTGATTAATGCATTTAAATTCTGATGCACTGTTGGATATTTCTGGGCTAACTTTGCCTTCTTCATTTCAGTAGACTGGTGGTCAGTCGTGAGATTAATCTAATTTTTTTTTTTTGTGGCGCACACGAAGTTTATGACGGGCCGTGACAACATGGCAGACCGACAAACCGAAACACTAAATAGCTTCGCCCGTAATGAAGAAAACAACAAAACGAGGATCGAAACCTCGTGATGGATGATAAGGCACCTGTGAACAATAGGAAAACCTTCCTACGCGTTCCTGGCAAAGATTACGTTACAGGTGATTTGCACTTTGGATTTCACGCAGAATGACGTCATTTGGTCAATATTTTTCTCCGTGCGCGTTTCCCGCTTTCGTATATAAAAGGGAGAACCGTCTAGCAACTCATTCAGTTCACTTTAAGATTTCCGTGAATACACGACGGAAATTAAACATCAGAAGATCAGCGTGAATACAATGCTCGATGGAAGGAGCTAATTTGATTTGCTGAAAATGGTCGTGGATCGGCTGCTGACCCGCAGGTCGCGGGATCGAATCCCGGCTGCGGCGGCTGTATTTCCGATGGAGGCTGAAATGCTGCAGGTCCGTGTGCTCAGATTTGGGTGCACATTAACGAAGCTCAGGTGGTCGAAGTTTCAGGAGCCCTCCACTACGGCGTCTCTCATAATCATATGGTGGCTTTGGGACGTTATACCCTACATATCAATCAAAATGGTCGCGGAATCAATGACGTTCTACCACAGGGACTACGAAAAGTGATTGTTACTACCATTACTTCAAATAAGTAAAACATGTCCCCACCAGCACGTTGCGTGTTTGACACAGCTCTGCCGAAAATTCGCGTTCGCCAATTACACTTTCATTGACCCTGGGTGCATTATAGGGAAAATAGCTTTTCCATAAATTTTGCCTCCGATATCGTACGGGGAGTTGGTGCTTGCTCAGTATCCCGGAGACCATGGCAAAAATTAGTTTACTGACAGTGATTGAGACGTGGTACACACAACATACACACTGCAGCAACATTGCCTCAGCGCTGCCAAGCTACTTCCTACGCCGTAAACAACGTTTCGCATCACGTGGTTTCTCAGCTCGTGCCATGGCTGAACGCTTCTGTGCCGACAATTCTGAACGCCGCCGGGACTGCGCTGGACCTCTCGCTATACGCCCGATGAACGTGACGTGGCATCAGAAAACGTTTCTCCGGCCGCCTACCACGAAGAAGCGTCACAGCCTGTGGGATGGTGGCGGCGTAGGCGGCCGCCCAGGAGACGTGATCCCCCTGGCGCGGTTGTTCTCCCCTGTGCGTCCACTGGATGCGAGCGTCCTAATTGGCTCCGGCCTGAAAACGGGAAAGCCTATACGGCGCCCCTTGAATCTTTTATTCGAGCCGCTTTATTGCTTGCCGCCTTATCCCGAGAAAAAAAAAAAGCCACTCCGGCTGAGTGACCAAGAAATGTGGAACAGAAGCGCGCCAGGCGGCATTAAATGAACGATCTGGAGAACGACAATGCGAAAGCCCTAATTGCTGAACAAAATTAATAATGATCGTGAAAAGTTAAAGGAAATGTTCAGCCGAGCGGTAGTCGGTAAATGGGACCTCCCGATTGGGATTCTTTTGTGGGCTACTGCTTATAGCTTTTAACAAGGACAGTGAGGGCAACAAAGCAAGAATTATAACAATGGTAGGTGTGTGCACGGGGCCAGGAGGGGGGGGGGGAGGCCTATTACCTCGCTTTTGCACTCGGTTCTGATTGTAAGAACCTCGGTGACTGTGGTGAGAGGGGAGGGGGGTAGAAAGTGCAACTTCGCCCTCCTTCCCCTGCTCCCTGCTCTATTAGACAACCTTACTCACGCCTATACGGAGCGATAGTGACAGTAGCATCAACAGCAGCACACACCAAAGGCTCCGTTCTCTTGTTATTTTCGGACATATTTTATCGACTACAGTGAAGCCAATCCCATATGTCTGTATATGAGCGAGTCATTGAAGCGACAACAACATCAGACGAAGGTGACATTCGGATATCTTTTTACGGTTCTTCCTTATTCAGTGAGTCTCACAGTAGTTAATGTTCCGTCTTCTGCAGTCTGTCTAGATTCGAGAAGAAAGCTTTGCTGCTGGCCCAGTGTACAAGCTGCACCGACCGGCGATTGCTGCCGTCTCCGTCCGTATTGCGAAACGTGCTCTGAAAGAGCTTGCTCGGTTGCTTGTTAAGCTCACGTGCGACTCTCGACTCCTCTTATGATGGGTTGTTCACTTGCTTCAGTTGCTTTTGGCTTGTGCTGTTTTCGATGTGCTATTGACAATACTTAATTTCGTTTGTTTACCCTGAAAGATGACAAGATATTACACAAAGGGAGGCTTCAGTATGTTACATCTCGTAGGAACAGAATCGTCTCTAACTACACCCACTTTTTGAAGCTAACTAACTAATCAACTAACTAACCAAATAAATAAATAAATATGTGATGAGGACAGACTGATGAGCTAGTTTGTAGTACGTAATTCAGACAGCAGCGCAAACAATCACACGGGTGTGGAATTTGTTGGGTATTAACCGAAAAGGTTCGTTAGAAAAAGTAATGAAGTCAGAGTAAAGAAAGGCGCCTGTTTTGTTTTTCAAGTGTATTTGTACTCCCTTTTTTTTTTTCTCGGAGCGGAACCTCCTTCCGCGATGCTCTAGTGGTTATGGCGCCAGACTGCTGAGCTGCTGGTCGCGGGATCGAATCCCAGCCGTGGTGGCCGCATTTTGCGCGTTAAAGAACCCCAAATGGTCGAAATTTCTGCAGCCATCCGCTGCGGCACCTCTCATAGTCGCAGCCTGGTTTTGGGACGTAAAACCCCCCCAACAGTTATCATTTCTCTCAAAGAGGAGCTGCTCAGAAGGGTGGTTGCTATCACGTTAATAATAATAATAATAATAATAATAATAATAATAATAATAATAATAATAATAATAATAATAATAATAATAATAATAATAATAATAATAATAATAATAATAATAATGAGTGCTCTAGCCGGGTAGCACGGCGTCTGCCCTGCGTATTCACTGGGTCAAAAGGAAAAAGTTATTTCAATGACAAGAAAGCAGTGTGTTGGTGGGAGAGGGGGGGTTGTTGTCACAGCAACCATAAACGCGTATAGTTCCGGACGCCTCGCTTTCTTAAGTAAAACTGAGACTCATAACAACGCACCAGCCTTTTGTCTTTATAAGTTCCGCAAAACGTGTGCCGCTAGTTATACGTCACTGATGCGTTAGCATATCGATTTCACCGTATACGTTATATGCGGTGCATAAACACCGAGAAACTGTCGAGCAGTGTCGTGCTCGTATTTCTATTGGTTGGCCATTGACACGTCGAGGCCATGGACACCAAAAAATGTCTTCCGCCGACAACCTTCGTCTGTATACCGAATTGACCTGGTCGTCTGTATACCGAATTGACCTGGTTATCTCACGTCGTCTCCGCCGCGATAGTCTAGTGGCTAAGGTACTCGCGCTGCTGACCCGCAGGTCGCGGGATTGAATCCCGGCTGTGGCAGCTGCATTTCAGATGGAGGCGGAAATGTTGTAGGCCCGTGTGCTCAGATTTGGGTGCACGTTAAAGAGCCTTAGGTAGTCGAACTTTCCGAGCCCTCCACTACGGCGTCTCTCGTAATCATATGGCGGTTTTGGGACGTTGAGCCCCACATATCAATCAATCAAATCTCACGTCGTAAGTATGCCTAACACCTTGGGCGTATGAAACGGGCTGTTCTCAATGTTTCTTCGCCGTCACTGGGCATTAGACAATACAGTGTTGTTCAGATGTGGTACCGACGACCAGACAAAAAAAAAAAAACGCAATATGCCTGTCGTGAACACTTTGACAAGCGCGTAGTGACAACGCGCTGCGTACCGACATATCGTATATACCGGCCGCAATGGCGCCTTCGTGCATTTTTTTATCGAAATTGACGCAATGGCCTAAGCGTAGCAGACCGCCTTATGTCATCTTCGACTGTCTCCCAAGCCATCGTTACAGGTAACGCGAAAGTGACCGGAACACGGTGCCACCCCTTTGGTCACAACCAACCAATTTGTGATGTGTTATCGATATATAGAGCTGCATCTTGGGAATTGACAGCCTTTATTTTTTTTTCTTGGCCTTTTCCAGGACACGAATATACCGCCAATACCTTTGTATCCTTTTTTTAGCTTCTACTTCTACTTCTATTATATTTAGGATTTCAGTAGATAGCTGATTAGAAAGCGATCAACTCACATGCTACAGTTGCACGAGTAATTTGGGACGTCTTTTCTTCAGGGAACATTTTTTTTTCTGCCACTTTGGGGGGCTTAGTCAATCTCTCCAAACACAGCGAAAATTCACACAAGAACACCAAACGTGTCACCCGAAGCCCGTCAAAAATTTCGTGGCTTCAAAACTGGGACAAAGCATCTTGTGTTTTTTTATTGTTTTCATGTTCACTGTTGCCGTGTGCGTTACAAAATACACATCACGTCGAGAATTTTTCTGGTGATGTTGAACGTGCTGCTACTTTGTAGATGACACCGTACGGAACATGAAGCACAAGGGCTATATCTGTGCCGGCACGACAAACTTCGATTCATAAAACACACGTAATAATATATAATACATACGTTTCGGCTGTTGGGCCAGCCTTCGTCAGTGTCACCACTGACGAAGGCGGGCCCATATATATATATATATATATATATATATATATATATATATATATATATTTTTTTTTTCAGACCAACCCAACTTTTCTCTCCTCTTAGAAACAAGCCCTCATTTCCCAACATGAGCTCTTCATTTACATTAAAGGACACCTACCTCCCGTCGTATAACGGCTGCGGACGAATGGCCCATGGGTTGGATTTAACTTAAGCTGACTGATGTATTTCATACTTTCGTAAACCTACGCACAAAATGATGTTGGCAGTCTTATCAAGAGAAAAAGGTTATTCTGACCTTGAGCGGGGCTACAAATAAAGAGAAGTGTCGGGTGTTTGTTTTTGTTCAGCGACACATATAGAGTGTCATCTAAGTGACAAGAAAGTCGTCATTGGGGGGCGGCTACTTAGTTCGTTTCCCTCTTACTTTCAGCCACTTTTTTACTCGTTCTCACCACGCTGCCGCGACTTTAGGGACTCGGCTTCTGACAGAGTCGCCGATCGCCTTAATTCCCGCCGAAAAGCTTCTAATCGGACAGGCAGCATTTCGCTGTGATTGCTCCGGACAAAGCTCAGAACAACGGGAAGAAAAAAAAATAGAGATTAAGGCGCCGGCTCATTCGCGACGCATGCTGTGCGATCCACACAAAGCGCTTCATTATCGCCCGGAGCAAGGAACTGTAGGCTCTTTTTTTTTTCCTGCACATAACTTTTTGCAGTAACTTAACTGGGACACCCAACTTTCTTTTGACACTCTCCCGCTGCGTCTGAACGCTCCGCGAGCTGCATTTTATGTACGAGTCACTCGGCCTCCTAACAAGTCCCTGCGGGGGATCCACGTCCTTCCGAATATATACCCCGAGGGGGATCGGTAATTTGTAGCCGTGTTTACAGGATCTCAAGCAGTCCCCGATAAGCCATGGCCAGTCGGGTGAATAGAGGTCGGGTTTCAACAGGACGTGTTTTGTGCGCGGATCGAGTTAAATACGTGTCGACACGCGACTGCTAACGCCACGCCAGCGACGCAGGCGCTGGCGATATAGGAGCTTCTGCGTGGTTTAAAAGTATTAGCCGCGTGAACAGTTTGCCTGAGCGTTGCCGTAAATTATTTGGGGCGGTTTTAACAAGGTTTCTTATTCAAGCCATGGCTTTTCTCATTATAGATTGCAGGACGTGCAAATACGGACACAAGAAAAATAAATCATGACACCACAAACGCCGAGTCGTCCGTTGTGTCTTGATACGGCTTTTGTGATGTCTTGATGAGATACGATGTGGTAAGTACTCATGTTAAAATGAGTACTCACATATTATCTCCGCTCTTTGTTATTCAAAGACTGAACTGTTTCGCGGAAACTATTATTCACTGATACGGTTAATAGGAAAAGTAGGTGCTTTTATTGTGTACCAGCTACTCCTCTTTGTGTGACAAAGATAACATGTATCACAAGAAGTGTGCTAGTTATATGACCCTTGAAGTCAATACCATAACTGTGGTCTGTACACCACCCTATATATATTTCTTCTTATGGTTGATTGCCTAGTCTTCAAATATTTTAAGATACCGTATTGGACAATCCTCGAACAAAAAAAAAGCAAATAGGATGCTCGCCAGAGTGCTGTTGGTCACAATACAAGACAGCAAATGTGCCAACGAAGCAAGGATCGGAAAAATTTTTACAGGTTAGGTGCATATATGCCATGCACACAGGACAGCGACTGAGTAACGCATCAACGTGAAATCGAAGACCGACGTTAATAATAGTATTGTTCCTTTTTTGCAGTGAATGCAATTAAATACAAACTGTATATACATCTGGAGCTGAGTATTCGATTTTTCTGGTGCAAGAATTGGATCTGATTTAAGAAAAATTAGGTATATAATTATGAGAATATTTTTATTGGTTACGGAAATTTGCGCAGAACAACGTATTGGTTGCCTCATAATATTTGTTGAGATGTATTACAACATCGATTAGGCTTACCTTGGAATTATGTTGCGAGAATTTTACACAGTTTTAGACAGTGAATCATAATTTGCACCTGAATGGGATAATAACTGCTCGAGATAAGGAAAGACCGAATAAGTAGCTTCCATATAGAGTCACGGCATTTCGATTCATCAATATTAAGAGGGCAAATGAAGACGAGTCTAAACATTATTCTGAAACCTCCTGTGAGAAGCGCATGGAATTAATTCGCACAATGCCAGCACTCTATAATGCTGGCTAGCACATGTCTAAAACCTGCCTGCTATTGACCTGCTTTGACTATGCTTTTGACTATTGATGACTAAATGTTTACTGCCGTTAATGTCATTTAATGTTGGCTATTTAGGTAATCAAGAGTAGTATTCATGTGTAGTGCTCTTGCATTTATCTTCCATTTACCACGGACTCGCCCCCTGAATCTTCCTACCAATATGCTTATAAGCCTCCCTCACTTGTCGTGCACTTCCTGGTAGAAGACTCGGAAGTGTAGCGCGTCTTCCTCTTCAGCAGCCGGGTACCTGTAGCGCCAGCGCACAAGCACGGCGGGAGGACTCCAGCGCACCAGCACGGCGCTCACGGGGGCCCACGGCTCCTCCTCCTCCGACTCCTCCGGCCGCACAGCGATCGTTGTCCTCTGCAGGGCGGCTGCGGGAAGAGGCAGAGAGATGAGGACAAAGAATGAAAAACAACACTGCACTATAGGTATACGGTTGCTTATTGACTGGTAGTTACGTAACTCAAAGTGGACGAAGTAGCTTTAAACTAAACCGCGAAAAGCCAATTGGCGAGACAACCAAACGATCCTGACCAAATCAATCAATCAATCAATCAATCAATCAACCAATCACTTGGCCAGTCAATCAATCAATCAACCAATCACTCGGCCAGTCAATCAATCAATCAACCAATCACTCGGCCAGTCAATCAATCAATCTACTGAACGATCAATCGATCTTGCGAATATCGTCCTCCTTATTTTTCACCGCGAGCTGAACGTGTCGCACTGACTTATCGCTGTCCATGTGTGTGGTGCTGAGAGTCGTCGGGATCTATCAATTCAAGCTGAAGCTGTGCAGTAAGTGATGCAAACACGTCATTACTGTCGAACGAAGTTTCTTGCCTTTCGCCGCTCTCTAGAAGTAGAATTAATTCGCTCCTTACCGTTTCATCCACTATATTCTACGTTATTAGGCTGGCCGTAGATGTAATTACTGGTAGGTATACCTGACTTCCAACTGAGGAACACTGTATTCTATTATATCTATTTTCCGGAGCTTTAATTGCTACTACAAAACGCCAACAAAATAGAATACAGCCTTAAAGGCAGCGCCAGTCTATTCCTCAGCCGTTAGGAACTTTTCGCGTTTACTTTTCATGCACTCCAACCACCCGCGACGTAAACGCTCAACGTAACAATCGCGTAGACGTAGCCGATCAGTTCGCACAAATGGAGCGCGCAACTCGTTAGTTCAGAGGAAACGTCAAAATAGGAGCGCAACTGCTATTTTGACGTTTCCGCAATGTCGAAGTATTGCTTCGACATTGCGGACACTTTGAAGCCAACGATGTCGAAATTCAGCGAGGCGGGAAAAGTTAGGAGAGCATAAACGCGTGAGAAGGAGGGTCATCCAAGGCCGTAAGCCGGTTTGAGCTCGCAAGGTCAGTTCGAAACCGCGCGGGGTGTTTTTTTTTTTAATAGAAAATCGACTTTCAAACAGTTAATAAAAGGCCAGGCGAGCTATGATTCATGTGAAGTTAGGAGCTGATAGGCGGTCAGGTGGTATTCTACAGTGCTAAAGAAGTGCTACAGAACCCCTCAATTAGAGCTAGCGCCGAAGCCTAGCATCCACTGACAAAGTTCGGTTCGAATGCAGATGCCGGACCATTTCCAATCGTATATTTATTTAAAACGCGTGATGAAGGAATCGTTGAAAGTAAGAAAAAAAGAAAAAAAATTCTTGGGGTGTACCCTCACTGGTGACTACATGCGAGTAATGCACTCTCTCACCAAAGCAGGATTAGCCACCCTGGTGGAGTACTTGGCCACTACCTCCTTTATGAACGTACCAAATAACCCTTGGCCCTCACTCCCCAGTGGCTGCGAAGCTACTGTCCAAGGCAGCGGTCAGACCTGTGACGCAGCGGAGGGTGCCAAAAATATCTGGGTTCGGACAGACCGCCGTTGGAATCAGAACTTGGCTACGTTCAATGTAAGAACACTTTCTAGCGAGGCTAGTCTAGCTGTACTATTCAATAAACTAGAGGGTGCTATTGATTTTATTGAAGGCAGATACCTTCAATAACATCAATTGTTAGCGGGCACTTGTGCCCATCTGTTCCTCCCTGTGTGTCCTGTCTATAGTTGCTCTACTCACGATGGTTTCTATACCAAAACACCCACTCGCCCAGCAGTAAACTCTTTCCAAGTTTATTACTTAACAGCACTTGACAAGACCAAAAGGCTACTCACTGTACGAGCAGGCATGCATGGGTCAACGTAGAAATGACGTAAACCTAAATGTCTCTGCAAACTCTACCAAATCGGCTCGTGATTCAGGGCCAAACATTTCCGCTGTGTAAACAAGGCTATCGATCTAAACATACAAGGCTGGTAGGGCTACAATAGGGAGTGGAGCGGCAACACAGCGAACGTGCCTGGTCACGCGGTCACGTTCGTCGAGCTGCATAGCATTTTCGCTAGAGGGTAGACACGCAGCTAGAAAAGAGAACAACTCAGTCCAAGTGTACATCAACTGTCGTATTCTCGACCTTCTGTATACGGTTCGAAAAGAAAACAGGCGAGCATATACGTTGCGATGCGGAATACGCGCTGGAAAACAGGCGTGCCGCCGCAATGCAGTGAATGACCATTCGGGTGAAAGCGGCGGATGGAGGCGCGCTGTATATCGCACTATATACGTGCGCAGGATGCGTATAGGAAACACACAGGTGGACCCTCTGCCGCGTAGGTATATATAGTGTGTTTACAATACTATAGGACGCTGTTCTCCCGGTGACAGGCTTGACGGTGCGGGAGGACCACGTACCATGGAGTCGCGAATGTGGGTGTGCATGCTCGGTTCATGCCGGTGACTGCATCAAGCACGGACTGAGGCATGCTTTCTTACTTGAAAAAAAAAAGTAAAAGTAAATATAAAGATGACGAAGTTTGGGCACTTTTTTTCTCTCGTAATAAGGATTCTAAGGGTGAAATAGAGGAAACACCATAAAAGTACGGCGGTGTAAGATGGTTCAATTGGTCATCTAAGAATGGTGGCAGCTAGACTTCTTTTTTTTTTGTCTAGTTGGTTCATACTGAGAGGTATAGACTTGTCACGCAAACACAAAGAAGGAAGAAGGGAGGCGGGATAGAGCGCACACAAAACAAAATGTCTATTTTGAGTTGGAGAAGCCAAACATGAGCATGCATCATGTGCGTAGTCACAAATTTGTTTCTATTGGTGCCCCCACCCCCGCCCCCGAAATCAAGGTAATGTAGCCCCCTCCAAGTGGGGGGGGGGGGGGGGTCATTATCTTGATTTCGGTGGCGGGGGCACCTTTTTGAAGTGGTCACTGTTTTCTCTGTATGCCATGGTGGGGAAAAAATTCGGCGGGCTGGGGGCACGGGCCAGGTTTGCCACCCCGTGGCTACGCCACTGGCATGCATAGAGTTACTGTATATGCAACTTTCAAAGGTAGCATATACACTTACTTTATACATCCATATATCGTTGCTCCACAACAATGCGCACAAAACCGAGAATCTCTTGATATCAGTATGGCGTGTGTAACAAATCCAACAAAATATTTTGACTTCTCGAACTCACAAACATGGAGGATGCTCTGGTTGCGCGGTCAAGACTTGGAAAGCTCTATGCCGTTTCCCTTCTTCCTTATTTTTGCATGCGCAGTAAGTTTAGATAACAACAGTTCTCTGTCGAACGAAGGGTAGAAAGGCAAGAGAAGATGAATGCCCGAAAGGATGAATATTCGTAAACGCGGAAACGTGGTCGGACAAGGCTGCGTCCAGGTGCGCTCTTGTCTTCTCTGTCAAGGCGACAGCAGCATTCTTCGTGGGTGTACGTGTATGCATGCTTTGTATACTCTCTTCCGACGCGGGTGCGGAGAAGGAAAAGGGTGCAAGTGCTGATTTGTATGAGTGAGAATTACGCCGTAAAACGTGAAATTTATCATAAAGCCTCTTTTTTATTTATTGAAGTTTAATGTCCCAAAACCACCGTATTAATATGAGAGACGCCGTAGAGGAAGGCTCCGGAAATTTCGACCACCTGGGGTTCGTTAACGTGCACCAAAATATAAGCACATAGTCCTCAAGAATTTTCGCCTCCATTAAAAATGCGACCGCCGTGGCCGGGATTCGATCCTGCGACCTGCGGGTCAGCCGTCAAGTGCCTTAGCCACTATAGACCACCATGGCGGGGTCCATAGGGCCTCTTAGCCACCGCGAAATGTGTAAAAGAGGGTTTTAACTGAATACCAATGGCATTTGCAGATTTCAGCACACAGGTCGTGTTGGATTAAGGTGGAGAAAGAGAAACAGAGAGGAAATAACATGTTATTAAAATTACGTTTGTTTCCCTCTATTTGTATATTATATGTCTACTTTAAGTATAAAAATTCTGGAAACACTTCTCCCTGCTGTTGAGCAGCCAGTTGGCTCAGCACAAGTGTGAGTCTCGAAAAGTAAAAGAGAAATAAATAGAAAAGCAACTTGAGAGAGAGAGGTTTATTTACAGAAGTAACTTGCATAAACCTCAACCCACGCTCCGCGTGAAAACATGTTCGAGAGTAATTTCTCGCCGCTTATTTCTGGCGTGCTGCCAGAATGACTAAATATACGCGGGGAACAGCTGTAAGCTACATTTCGTTAGCCGCCTAGCATGTAAGACAAAAACTTAGTTTAGGGCTCGTGCTACGATGCATGCACGTTTAGCGTGCCAACGCCGTAATTGCTCGGCTGTTAGAGCGTGCTCGGGAAGAAGCCCGGAAAGAAGTTGTTGCGGTGGGCGTGAAGAGGGGGAGGAGGAGGACGAAGGTGCATGTTTGTGCGTGTTGGGAAGTGGGTCGGTAAGGGGAGGAACATGAGGAGCTACGCGAAACCAGAAAGGTGTCCGCAGACACAGGGGTACGCTTACCGCGCCGCTGTGGAGCGGTGGAATTTTCGGCTGGCGCGTGCAATAGACGGAGGGCGCGGGTACGCCCAGCAGCTGCAGGGTTCGGCGGCAAAGCGAACATGCCTCGTAGAGACTTCACTCTAGTACATTCTAAATTGGCAGAGCGCGCGGTTTTTGCGCAGGAATGCAACCGACGCATACCGGGCCACCTGACCGAGTTCTTCGCGTGCCTTTTCCGTTTCGCGACGGAGCGGCACTCTTCTACTCGACATTCGCGGGAGCACTTAAAAAAAAAAAAAATGTGCGGCTGTCTTGTTGTTTTTTGTCCTGGTTTTTCCTGGTTTAGCTCTGCCAGTGACGCGTGTCAATTAGTGGCCTTAACGCGGGAGCTCCTCGGGAGACGCAATGTTTAGCGACCGCGGTTTCTGAGCCCCGCGGAAACGTTTGGTAATCGAAACTGCGTGGGAACAACGCAAAAAAAAAAAAACTGGACTAAGTATAGAGCTAACATGCAAGACAGGCGCTGTGTGTCACCTCTTAGACCCGTTTTTTTACGCCGTTTCCTTGCAGTATCATGTACCAACTGGACCCCCGAGGAACCCTTTGGTGATTGATAGGTATAAGTTGAAGCGTGCTTCATTCGAACAGCCAGTATAGATAGTCGCCTAGGGGATCGGCGTAAGGGCGCGAAAAGCTTGACAGAGCGCCGATGACCCGCTTACAGACAAAACAAGTGTAGCATATGTGGGTTTCACAAGATAGGGAACTTCTTTGAATTTATTTAGCATGAAACAACGACAATACCTTCACTGAATTTCACAACGGGACGAGAGATTCGTACAATGAACGAACTTGTCGATCACACTCTGTCTCACTCGTCACATTTGCTGTCACGCTCTCGCTGTCCTATGGTTTTAAGATAAACAAAAGTGCTTATTTGAGGCGCTTACTGTCCCTGCGAAATACGCACAAGTGACACAGAGGTAGCAGCGTGTGCATTAATTTCGACCATTTTCGCACTCTTAATGCCTTTCCGAAGCACGGCATATACTATAACGCAATTATTCTCAACGAGAGGGATGTGTCTGACCTAATTACTCTTGCACGTGGGATCAAAAAGCCTTAATTAAGGATGCTATTGAAGCTTGGGCATAATGTTTATCGCCGTGTCACATATACTTGCGTAAAAAAGAAGGCCCATACTGTGTGTCCGAAACGCGGAATTTAATTAGACACATCCTCCTTTGCATATTCTGAGAAATGTTACATATATTTTCATTGATAAACGCTTGTGGTAGAGCAAATAGACGTTGGCGCGCAGAAAAGGAATTAGGGGACGCTTAATTTTTGCCTTTAAGTGGTGAAAGTGGTTGTGATATTCTTGAACGCACGCACGTACACACACGCACCATCACTTTCCCAATCCGTGCCCCGCCGCGGTGGTCTAGTGGGGCTAAGATACTCGGCTGCTCAACCGCAGGTCGCGGGGTCGAATCCCGGCTGCGGTGGCTGCATTTTCGATTGTGGCGGAAATGCTGTAAGCCCGTGTGCTCAGATTCGGGCTCGCGTTAAAGAACCGCAGGTTGTCCCAATTTCCGGAGCCCTCCACAATGGCGTCTCTCAGAATCATATCGTGGTCTTGGGACGTTAAACCCCACATTTCATCATTATCATTTTCCAAACGGTAGCTTGCCTTCGCTTCTCAGTGTATACCTAACTCATGGCTACTGCGCTACCAGAAAAGCGCATGTGCACCCCCCCCCCCCCCCCCGAGGGCTATATTTATTTACATCTACATTGAGTTTTCTTTCACGGCCAACGCTGCTTCGCTCGCGACCAAAGACGCCGCCATTGACGCCGCTATCGGAATTTCCGCCAAAGGAGCTTCCGACGCTATCGCGTTGAAATGAGCAATACGCTACTCTCCCTTTCTAGGTCGGCGTAGCGAGTGTGGACACAGCTTGTCGTCAGGCTTCTTTTCAAAATTTTAATGGCATCGCCGAGAAGGCGATCATCTTCGTCAAACGTGACTGCATTCTAGTGTCAATGAGTAATGCGATATAGAGAGAGTACACATTGCAGCTCGTAGTCCGCCGTGGTGGAGTAGTGGTTAAGGGGCTCGGCAGCCGACCAGAAGGTCGCGGGTTCGATTCCGGCTATGGGGGTCGCATTTCGACGCAAGCAAAATGGTTGGGGCCCGTGTGCTGTGCAGTGTCGGCGCACGTTAAAGAACACTACGTGGTCGAAATTCCCGGAGCCCTGCACTGCGGCGTCTCTCATTATCAAATCGTGCTTGTGGGACGTTAAAACCCAGGTATAATAATAATAATAATAATAATAATAATAATAATAATAATAATAATAATAATAATAATAATAATGATAATGATGATGATGATGATGATGATGATGATAATGATAATGATGATGATGATGTTGTTGTTGTTGTTGTTGTTGTTGTTGTTGTTGTTGTTGTTACAACATATATTAAGACCAGATACGACATGCCTGTTCTCGTACAGGATAACAACAACGGAGCGAACATATCTTGACTTTAAGAATGCTGGCCGTGTTCGCCCTGCATGCTGACCTTTTTTTCCAGCGCTTTCATGCCAGTTTTTTTTTTTTCATTTAAATATCTCTCTCAGCACCAAGTGCTAATAACATTGTTTACTTCCGTGATCTTGAAAACTTGCGCAAGATGGAGAGGGAAAATGCCGGAAGCGTGCCGTAGCGTCAGCGAGGAATGATGAAGAGATATACGATAAAAATTATTTGTCTCAACTGTAAGCGTATTAGGAGATTTCATGCGTTCTGGTGAACGGTGCACCGCGACCATTACTTCACTCTGCTAGATTCTCATCTGATAAAGCTACGCCTATAATTTCTCGTAATACCGCACGCCACCTGGTCTTTTCTTACTATGCTGTTCTCCAGGTCTCCGCCCCACATGTTAGAACTGACAAACCGGAATGGTCATATACGTCCAGTCCGTTAGCGAGATTATAGGTTTATTTTTCATTGCTTACCGTCAGCAAGAACAGTGACACGGCGCACGTCGGTTTCGTCATGACTCAGGAAAGCATCACGAATTCTCACTGTCATCGCTTCTGCCCGGTGACATCTCTGGTGATCCCGTGTTTGGTGAAGTTGCATACGTTTTCTGACAGGTGGAGGCTTCCTATTTGCTATTTGTGTCCGACGCTGAAACGCATCCCTACTCAGCAAGAAGTAAACTATTGCGTAAATCGAGAAGTAATGTTATCGAACGAAGATTCACAGCGAAGTTTCGTGGACCCTAATATCTTCGGAGGCGAGTGCCAGCGAATCGGTGTCGAACTAGCTGTCAACCTTCGGAAATGGCCTTCGTCTGAACGGTCGTGCAGCGCATATTGCTCAGGCCTTGCCTGACAGCAGAGGTGCGTGATATATATAGCGAGTGCATCTGCTTGGCCTCATGATTTCATTTCATTTCATTTATTTATACTGTTAGCCCAGAAGTGGGCCGTTACAGGGTGGAAGTACAAACAATTATTTGCAAAAAAGAAGTACCGTACAGGTCTCGAGATAATTTCTCGGTATTATTGTGACCAGCAACTCGAAGTTATACATAACATACATAAATGGAACACACATGCGATGCAATACATACGCGCAGAACAGCACATGACGCATTTGAGGCGGCACTTTTGCACCGCGCTGAAGATTTGAAAGACAACTACTGCAGGATCATGCAACCAACAAAAAGTACACACACACGCAAAAAAAAAAAAACATATGTCACTGTTATTCGGAAAATAAACGTTTTAGATTCAGTTCAAATGATGTAAGCGAGGAACAACCAATTATAGACTCTGGCAGCATATTCCAATCTTCAATAGCACGTGGAAAGTAACTGAACTTAAAGCAATCGTTACGTGGGACTAGGGGTGGTATATACATATTATGGCGATGTCTGGAGTGTTCTTGTGTGTTGACCTGGAAGTAATCTGAATAGTTTAGTTTAAATTGATTATGAATTAACTGGAAGAGGAATTTCAGACGCTCAATCCTCGTCCTAAGTTCAGGACTATCCAGTCCAGCTTTTTTACAGAGTTCAGTAGGAGAATGATGTCGGCTATATTTATTAAAAATAAATCTCGCACCAAGTCGCTGTATTTTTGTTATTTTATTGCAGTTTGTCTTTGTGTAAGGGTCCCAGACAATTTTAGAATATTCGATAATGGGTCTGACAAGAGTTTTGTAAGCAAGACACTTTATATCAGATGGGGCGGTATAAAGGTTACGTCTAAGGCTATACAATGCCTTGGTAGCCCTGGAGCATACATTATCAATATGAGTGTTCCACCGGAGGTCGGGCGTGAACCATAACCCAAGATATTTATAGTTTTGTACACGCTTGAGGAAAGCATTGCCAATCTGGTAGTTGTAATCTAGAGGTGCTTTCTTTCTAGTTATAGTCATAAAGACTGTTTTTTCTGTGTTCAAACTCATTTGCCATTCTTCGCACCAATCCTTTATTCTTTGAAGATTGTTGTTTAGATTAACTTGGTCATGTTCAGTCTCGATTCTACTATAAACAACACAGTCATCGGCAAACAACCTTATCGGGACCGTAACGCGGTTTGGTAGGTCATTTATATATAACAAAAATAAAAGGGGACCCAGCACGCTCCCCTGGGGAACTCCAGAATTCACTGCAACTGCTCTAGACTGTTTATTTTTTATTTGAACAAACTGCTGACGGCAGCTGAGATAGGATGAAAACCATTTTGTCAAGTGACTATTTTGAAACGTTTTGTCAATTTTAAACAGGAGCTTTGAGTGCGACACTTTATCAAATGCCTTTGCGAAATCCAAATATACCACATCAGTTTGACCACGCAAATTGATTGTTTTTGAAAGATCATGAGCAAATCCGATTAACTGAGTTGTTGTAGATAAGCCTCGGCGGAAGCCATGCTGCTTCGAAGATAATAGATTGTGCGTATCAAGATAGGACATCAAGTGTTTGTTAATAATGTGCTCGAGTATCTTTGAACATGACTGATAAGCGAAATAGGACGGTAGTTGCGCTCGTCTCGAGAGGAGCCACTTTTGTGAACAGGGGTAATTTTAGCCTGCTTCCACGCTAGTGGGAAAGAGCCACTGCGCAGGGACGACTGAAAAATTTTTGTAAGGAAGCGAGCCGCCCATTCAGCGTATCTGTACAGAAATTCGTTTGGTATACCATCAGGGCCGGGGGTTTTTCTTGTATTTATATTAAGTAAAAGATTTAGAACACCCTCTTCGCTAATTTCCACATCATCGATCGGCCGCTGCAATGGTGACGTAGAAAACTCGGGCAAATTGCCATTATCATGAGTAAACACAGAAGCAAAAAAAGAATTGAAATCATCAACACGTTGTTGAGTAATTTCAGGTGGCCTCGGAGAGCTTGCTGGGGGAGTTACAAAGCGCCAAAACCTTGAGGGGGCTTCCTTCAAGTATTTCGTCAATGTCACATTGAAAAACCGATCCTTGGACTGCTTGATCAGACGTTTCAGTTCTTGTCTCATTGAAGAAATGCAAGCTGTTCCTTCAGGGGTACAATTTTTTGCACAAGATTTCCGTTTCCGTTTTAGTTTTCTTTTTATGTGAATGATTTCTCTGGTGATCCAGGGATTGGTTTTACAATTTGTCTGTCTTGACGATAGAATGGCATCACGTTAACGTGAGCGAATGACGCTATATCAGCGGGGGCCGAACATTATGTCGTGTCGGTCAGTATATTACATATCGTTGTATTGCAAACATGGCGAATCGCTTTCCAAACATAAAAAACCGATATATAATGTCGAGAACGGTGTTATAAGCTAACAGGTGATATGGAACTCGATAGCTCCTGTCAACGTTGAGGAGTTGTGTGACAGTTACCCGACAGTGATGTTCTGCGTGTCTGACTTGAAGCGCATTCTCAATAAACCTGTCAGAATGGCAGATTGGTCGAGTTCGTGGTTCATGATGCTTGAAATGGAAGCGCGTGACTGAAGCAGGGACCTCAAGGGACAACGACATTGATCTTGTATTCCTGAGTCCCTGTTTAAGCTATGCGCTCGTATTTCCCAATGAAGAATTTTGTTCGTTTTATTTTGCGGGAGCTTCCAGCTGACACAATTGGTAGAAATAAAAGTGCAATATATGCTACCAGCACGATGGTAACGGAAATGAAGAAAAGCACGGATCACTAACGCGTCAACTACATTTTGTGTCATCGGTAAGAATATAGCACAAAAAAAAAAACACTCCAGAAGCGAAAGCATGATCGCACGTACACTTTTTTAGTGAAACTTATTTACAGCGCATTTTGCGTTAGATATGTAGGTTCACTCGTCGTTTGATATCTCTTCATTTAAAACAAGGTCGCCACGTGCACTGGAACTATAGACATATATGTATATCGCGTACAAACAAGCCAGATTACAGCCAGTCACGGCATTTAGCGTCCGGGGTGATGCGTAATAACAAGTTGCCTCTAAATACGAGAGGGCGCCAGCGGGCCTCTTTGGTTACCCACCCTAGCCATCGCACACGCAACGCTTATCAGCGGAAGGCATCGCCTCTGGTGGTCTCGGAGACGAATAATTGAAGACGCCAAGTTAAAGATTTTTTTTCTTTATATCAGATACCCCCCTCCTTCTTTTTTTTTTTAAGGATTAGGTAATGATAAGTCTTTGTGCATGTTGCACCGACTACGCGTATAGAAAGAAAGAGGAGGGATACGATCAATCTAGGATTCACACAGCTCGAAGTGCTTTTAGAGATTGGCTGTTTACTAATCACGAAACCTAAATCTAGACAGTGTGGCTTCGAAACAATTTCAGGCAAGGTGTGATATAACGATTGTTGGCTCGCGTTAGCACTTTAAACGCATAGCGCACTTCTTCCACTGAAGGTCTTTGTATTTGTAAATCCTTGGGTGTTTGGTGCACTAGTCAAACTTGCGGCATAAGATAAAAATTTCGTGAACACGGGGTGTTACTGAAGCCAACGTTTTGACAAGTGGACTTGCTTGCCTTCTTCAAGGCCGCGACACTTACAGCTTCGAGGAGGACCGACGAGCGCTGGCTTTTACGTCTATCATAGTATTGTGCCCGGCAATACTTAGGCATTTCAATCCGGCCTTCTCCGGGGAATGCCCACATCGTGATCATCCGTTTGCGGATACTTTCCACATGGTGTGTGCATGCCCAATTAGCCCAGTGCCCCCCCCCCCCAATAACTTCCCCTCCATCTCCTACCCTACAGAGCTGGGAGCCTGCCCTGCTCGACCTAAGAGGGTCAAAGAGCCCTCAGGGTTGCGTCCACACAAAACACAAACATCCTACACTACGTTTAGAATGTTTGTGCTTGCAGGCGGTGTCGAATTATGTCGTATACTGAAGATATCTCATCAAACATTAGCAGCTAACTAAAGAGAAAAAGAAAACGTTAGTCTCCATCAAGGACGCTTATCACGTCTCCAGTCAAAGTACGCATGAAGAAAAAAAAAAACGTCTGCAAGGAGACTTGGAGCAAGTGGCGTTGTTATTCTTTTTTTTTTATTTTTGCGGTTCTGGGCTGCGGAATTCAGTTTTCAACCGGTGTTATATGGCGTCCTTCGCGCGGTTCTCTTGTGGGTAAAATGAATGGAGCGAGATCCTCTCGCAGTCTTTATCCGTCGACCGCGATGCTTCTCGAAATGGCCTTGTTGAGCTCGTCGGGAAGTCTGGGCTGTAAAGGAATGAGAGGTGGTGGCGCGGCACGAATACGCGCCGTGGCGTTCTTAACACCCCCACCCCCCTCCCTCCCTCACTAAGAAAACGGAAGAGAGAGAGAGAGAGAAGGGGCCGGGGAAAAGAGGAACATGGAGAATTGGGGGAAGAGAGTAGAAATCTATACAGTTTGCAGCCTTCTCGTGAGCATCGGCAGTGCTTCATTCCATTTCGCAATGACTTGCCGAAAAAAGGGCGCGGTATTGGGGGCCACGCGGTGAACAAAGGTGAATAACGAAGAGCAAGCGGACTTACTTGGAGCATCGCCTTTCTCCTACGGCTTACGAGATGGAAGGTAAAAAACGGCCATGGCCGCGTTACTCTGCGAGCACGGGATTCTTCGAGAAATCTGGATTCCTCCTCGTATTGTTCCTGCGCGCACCTTCCTGATTATATAGCGATTTCAAGAACTCTCGACGCTGTGTGTCCGGATGTTGTAGTACCAGTGCTTCTTAGTGAGTATATGCAGACTAATACCCCCCCCCCCCCTATATAAATAAAAGTCGCATGCTGGATAGAACTTCTCGAACTTACAGCGGCAGCCAAATTAGCCTGCGTTTCAGGAGAGGTCTTCGCCAGCCTCGCAGGTAGAGGGAGTAATTTGCTCTTCTTTGAGCTTGCGGAGGAAATATTTCTGCGCAAGTTAAGAGCTTCGTTTTTCAGAGCGTCTGTGCTTGATAGCGTTGGATACTGCGCCCCACCGTACAGTACTTCAATGTCTTCCGCCTTGAGATCCCAATGCTGCGCTGAACTAGGCTGTACCGCGCTCGAGCATCTTTTGGTTCCAGCCTTTTCGCACAGCTATAGCATCGCTGTTTGAGAGCAGTTTAGTTTCTCCGATTTACCGAGCAAGAAAGGCTCTTCACCTTTAACCTGTAAGCGCAATGGTAATTGTTGTAGTCAGTTTCGATGAATGACAGCTGTTTGATTGCTTTAATAAACTTTTTGCGTAATTCAGACAGTTTTCGATTTCCAAAGAAGTATAATCCAGTTAAATATGAATTTTTCTAACTTTTTCTTTCACTGTTCGTTCGTGGTATAGAAATTTGTCTTGTTACGTTACGATAGCTGTATATTGCAAGTATTCTTATCGAAAAGTGCGCCGAAATCAACTGTAATGCTCCGTACATGAGCATGAATACGTTATTAGTTTATGAAGCCGCTGTGATAGTAAAATATTTTGTGTGAATACATTTCATTCAGCTATATCACATGGTTTTTTAATAGTTACTGTTGCATGAATTCCAACTAGACTATGGATTAAAATGCGCTTCCGCAATATTTACATTTCTTTGTAAATTGTTTTATGTCGATAAGTTGAATTTAATTTCTATCGTCTAGCTGTCGGTGAATTTTTTCTTAACTTTGTAATCTTTGTTTCTTTTCCTCCTCCAGCATTCTATTTCACTAAGGACACACTTGTCAATGCACTGTCTATTAGGGAGTATGTACGCTCAATCCGTGAACAAGAAAAAAATCATTAGCATTTTTTTCGTCGCATATTGTTTCACCGTACCCCCTTGTTTCAGCTCTTACTCTGCTATAATCACAGCGCATCAGTTCAAGAATGCGACTATGGGAAGAAATTCGACCGTATGTAGAAAAAAAAAGTACAGGAAATTTCGTGAATCTTTACTTCTCCCAGGTGTTATAGTGGTTAGTGAACATCAAGGAGCATTCCGGTGAGGAACGTAAACCTTTTCGCTATAATTGATCCACATTGATCATACAGGGTGGAACTAGATATAGCCGCCGCGGGTTTTTTTTTCTTTTTTTTTCTTATGGTACTCGAGTACTGACCCAAAGGATGTGGAGTCGAATCGGGGCCGTGGTGGCCGCGTTTCGTTAGTGCTGAAATGCTACAGGCCGGTGGTAATTTAGTGGTACAATGTTTTTCGAAACAAGAGTAATCCTTTACAACGTAGTATTGAATGTGAAGCATTTTTATGCGTACTGCAAGCACTTTTGGCGTCTACACATACATACATACATACATACATACATACATACATACATACATACATACATACATACATACATACATACATACATACATACATACATACATACATACATACATACATACATACATACATACATACATACATACATACATACATACATACGCACATACGTACATACATACATACATACATACGTACATACATACATACATACATACATACATACATACATACATACATACATACATACATACATACATACATACATACATACATACATACATACATACATACATACATACATACATACATACATACATACATACATACATACATACATACATACATACATACATACATACATACATACATACATACATACATACATACATACATTCATACTGGTATGCGCCACAGGGGATTGAAACGTCATATCTACCCAGGAATGGCGACAACAGACATGAGTGATTTTAACGCGTGAGTGTTAACAAAGGGCTTACATCGGTTGCGTTGACCCGATGACCGCGCAGAAAAAAAAATTCAGTGTTCCAGAAGGAATCGAATTCCAACTTTCTGCATGGCAACCAAGTATATTCTAACACAGAGCCACGCCAGGTGTGACAACTGCTTTTCAAATAGACCCTAATGTACGTGAAGCGTCGATTGGAATGCAGTGATGGGTATCCAATCTTATAAACAGTAGGTACATGTTCCTACCATACTGCCGTCGCGTCGGGTTAGTGATAATTGTAGTGAAGTGCCATTTACTGAAGCTCGTTCATCTAGCAGCATCCAGGGCCGCCATCTTGGCTGGCGCAAAGGCTACGAATCAACTTACCGCTTCTTTTGTTTCTAGTACCCATTTTGCTGTTGGCATGGTCATCCAGCAGTAAACAAGCGGCTGTTTAACATATGTCTGTGCGCACCATATTTGTACATACCTTTAGCGTCATTCTGTAACGTTTCGCTCAAGCAAATGAATTACAGCACAGTCACCTTCCTTCCGCATGCTTCGCATGACATTGATTCGCAAGGTTCGTGGGATATGCATATATTTTAACACAAATATTTAACGTCATTGTATAAAATGTACGGATATACCGAACAAAATTAGCCCGAAAATTTGATATATCGAACGTCGGGCAGTGGGGAAAATCCCACGTCGGATTTCCCTAAGAGGCAGGCTTTTAGTCTCGGCTGCACCATAGGATCCAGGCTTGTTGGCGTCTCCTGTCGTCACGGTGTGTCATATATTCACGGTCAGTCATAAAAACAGATACGCGCCACAATGGCTAAATCCCGCTACTCGTCAGCGGGCCACTAAAAATGAAGGAGGCAACAGTTGTCCCAACAAATAAACGGTGATGTTGGTGGAGCAGGAACACTTTTTCCATACATGCTGTATAGGGAACTGAAGCCGAGCATGTGGGGAGGATGAAGGAGAAACACCTTAGAATAAGCTGCATACCTACGCTGTTTCCCGACGACGTCAGCGCAGCGGAAAGACCCTTCCCAACCTTCCCCACTTCGATCAGGCTTGGCGCATCACCAAATAAATCTACACAGAAAACAATGCATGCTTGGCCCTTCCCCGGTGTTTTCCTCAAGAAAGGGTACTTCCGTGCGTGATTTGGGAGAGCAGTAATTCTTTATTGTGAGGTATGAAGAAAAAAACTACTCCTCAGCCCGCACCATAAACATATAGCAGGCAATGGGAAAGCGAGCAGTGTGATTAGGAGAGAACCACGCAGGGCGTCCTTTCTCCGAAGATTTCTTCCCCGTCGCGCCTGTCGGCCTTTCGGACGGAGTCGCCGTTCTCTTTTTCTGTGGTCCTTTCTGTTGCTAACGTGTGTGTGTGTGTGTGTGTGAGTGAGTGTGTGTGTGCGTGTATGTGTGTGTGTGTGTGTGTGTGTGTCTTTGTTTCATTGTCGGAAAGCAGTGCCGTGAAGCCAACTTCCGCACCAAAATTTGCGTCGAAAATACGGTAAGTTTTTTAAAATTTTAATATCGAATTTCCTTATATATCAAACTGATTCTCGTTTCGCTACCACATCGATATATCCGGGTTCACCTGCATCTTCAAGAGCCGAATGCATTCCAGATAAAAGTGCTAAGAATATGAAGCGAATTAGTAAGAGAAAGTGTTGTTTCTCAACATTTCAGTAGAGTTTCGGGCCTTTAGAAGTCGTGTCTCTCGGTATTTTTTACAGCTATTCACCGCGTATATAAGGTACGTTGTGCAATAGTGAGAACTTTCGGATGATAAGTCATGCTTCATGTAATCCTTGAAGCATTCGTTGAAGACTTTTCTAGAGCTGCGAGCTTTGCTCGATCTGCTTGAATTGATCGATTTTGAAAGATTAGCTCACGAAACAGAGAGAGTACGAAATAAAGTATGCACTTCCTAAAATCCCTATACGTAACTGTTTTGACCTCGGCGCTCCATCAAAAAAGGATAAGAGAAACAAAGGGCCGATGCACAAGAAGGTGAGGATGGGAGACAAAAAGCTCTCCTCTGAGGTCTTATAAGATTTGACCAGGAAATAGGGTTTCCTTGTTGCTGAAGAGAACATTTTTGGGGGTGAGTTCCATTATACGGCTTCGAAAGCTTGTCTTTACTTTCTCAAAATACTTTCTTGTGCACCAGTTTCAAAGTTTCGGCAGCCGTGAAATCTTTTTTTATAGCGTCCCGAGGCCGTTGACGGGTAGGGTGCTGAGTGGGCGTGTAGTAGTCAAAATACTGTGGATGGCTGACTCGAAGCAGGAGCCATTTAATGTGGAACAATAGGAGGAAGTAGGAAGTCCTTGCTCCTGGCTTTTAAGACTTTGCGTAAGCTTGCTTATACTCCGTTTCGCGCGCTCCGTGCAGCACCGTGTAGGGGTGAAGGCTGTAGAGGCTCGCGTAAGTGAAAGTACGTGTTTCAGCGAATGGGAGAAAAGAGGGCTGGCGCATCGTTCGATCGTGAACGATATAATAAGGAACGGCGAAATTACGTTCAAGAGAGCATTGAAACGAAAAGTATACAACTAGTGCATACTGCCAGTTCTAACACGTGGGTCTGAAACACAGAGAATAACAAAACTATAGAAAAAGTTAAGGACCACGCATTGGGCGACAGAACGTAGAATGATAGGAATGATCCTGGAAGGTCTGAGGACTGCTGATGGGTCAGGGAACAAAGAGGGGTTACAGACGTCCTAGTTGACATCAGGCGACAGAAACGTTCCTGGACTGGTCACGTAATACGTAGAACATACAACCGGTAAAAAAATAGAATGATTACTAAGAGATGAGAAGCGCCACCACCACCACCACCACCACCACCGCTGTAAAGGGAGACTGAGAGTTCAGTGGAGTGACGAATTTAAAGAGCTCGCAGGGTTAAAATAGAATCGGCTCGCAAAATATGGGCTGCACTGGAGATAATTGTAAGAGAGGCCTTCATCCAGCAGTAGACATAAACAGGCTCGCGATGAGGATGATCATAGTGACCAAACAGTGTAGTCAAGCGCGGAAATGCTCTTAAAGCGATATCTTTGAGCCGAAATGTACCTTTTGCAACTGGGAGGAATGAAGGCGAGAAAACGAGTGAGAGGAGCAGCGCAATCAGAAGAGTGCCACGCAGAGCGAGTGGGACCTGCCGATTGGCATCGGTTGCTTTCTCGCGTGATTCCTCATCGTCGCATCCGTCGTGTGGTGACACTGTTCGGTTTTCTGCGCTCTTTTCTAACGCCATGACGTCTGTAAAACGGGAGCACCTGGCTGTTCCGCGCAAAGATGCTGATAGTCAACACAGTTGATAGTAGCCTCGCAAAATGATATGTCATAGTACACCCGCACTTGACGAGTAATCTTTGCTTGAACACTAACTCGGTGTCTCCTTTCGTAATGCTCATGATTACGTGTAACTATGTTACATGCAAGTTGTCCCGCTCTTTGGAATGCAGAGATCGTATGAACGGGAATATAACCTAAGGCAGGCTTGGCGACGTAGCTCTATCATTGTGAAAGGCGCCTTCTCAACCTTACTCCAAATAAGACCCCCTGTAAGTTGACACGCTAAAGATGACGTGCTTTTGACGAAGTTCGGTCCACACATCGAAACGTCGGTCATTCTGTTTGAGGCAGTTATTAGTGTTCATACAACGTGTAAACCACATTATGTTCTCAGCTGTGAGCTCGCACGTTTACTTTGGATTTCCAATTTAGTGGAAGCACGACCTCTACAGCAGTCTCCGAGGCCATGGTTGGAGTTGCGCAAAGGGCGATCGAAGGTTAACATTGAGCGCTTCTCCTTTATGGTTGGCAAACGCGAATTGTAGCTTTTCGACTGTGCATGTAACTTGGTAAATCCATGGGCAAGAAGCACGTTGATTTGAAAGTGTCAGTAGCAGCAGCAGCAGCAGCAGCAGCAGCAGCAGCAACAACAACAACAACAACAACAACAACAACAACAACAACAACAACAACAACAACAACAACAACAACAACAACAACAACAACAACAACAACAACAACAACAACAACAACAACAACAACAACAACAACAACAACAACAACAAAAACAACAACAACAAAAAGAAAACACGGAAAAAAGGTAACGGGCCAACACTGGGACAAAGTGAGGTGCTAAGAAAGAGCGCCGTGTAACGAAGCGCTTTACGCCGACATAGTTCAAAGTGGTCTTTTGCATATGCATAGATTAAGGCTTGCGTTTGGTCATTAAGTAGAACGTCGTAGATGCAAAAGTGAACAGCTTTGTATGTATTTTTACGGACACGCTGAAGACAAGAGGCTCAAGTGCGTTACGTTTGATTTTACTGCGCATGGTGGGAAATTCGTCTGTGTGTGCAAGCTCGACCAAGCTTATCTCACCCATACATTCGTGATGTTTCAGCAAAGCCTGTCTCTCTGCTGGCGACTGTGGTTTTAGAAAGTGCCCAAAAACTTATCTGTCTGTTTTCACGTGCGCATAAGCTACAAGTAAATTGGTACTTAACACAATCATCGCTTCCCATTGCACTTAAGGCTCCATTACATTGAAGAAAAAAAAGAGAGATCGTGCAAGTTCGATGATAGCATTCAAATTCACATGATGTTCATTGGTCTCGTAGCTCTCCTTAGCAATCGTGCGAGATTTCTCTTACCTTGACAGTATCTTCCCTCCTCATGAGCATAACTAGCAATAAAAAAGAACATTCTGAAATGAAGTACATGGCGTTCGCTGCTGATGCATTGGCGGCGTGTCTCACTATGTCTCACTATGTCTCACTATGTCTCACCCGCCATGTCTCACTATTTACTGATCGAAAGCGGACTCCCTGTATATACAATGCAGTTACATCAGACGCGCCATATATTACTCGCAACACGTTCCATATACGGCCCCATAATTTTGAAGTGATACTTCTAGAATCTGCCAGGCAAGATGCCAAACGCATTGGCAGGTTATTATAATCCGCAGATCGATTAATAAAGTTTCATCACTTTGTGTACATAGGATGACAGGGCTCGAAGTTGAGTGATAACAGTACCGCCTTCCTTCATCGACATATACAGACCACCTGCGGATCCTACCCAACGTTGCGCGTTATTGAAATTATATAAAATTCAGAAGGGTTGCCTTGAGGAGGCTTTTACTTCCTTGTTCTCCTCCGCATGTGTAGTGTAGCGAGCTGGAATTAGTCTAGTTAACCTCTCTACCTTTCTCATATTTCTTCTCTCTTTCTCTTTTGAATGGTTTGTGTAGTAACCATCACTCCAGCTAGATTGAGCCCTCACAGCTTCGTCTTTCTTTCTTTCTTTCTTTCTTTCTTTCTTTCTTTCTTTCTTTCTTTCTTTCTTTCTTTCTTTCTTTCTTTCTTTCTTTCTTTTCCTTCTTTCTTTCTTTCTTTCTTTTCCTTCTTTCTTTCTTTCTTTCTTTTTTTCTTTTTTCCGTTATTCCGCGTCAACAGTCGCAATAACCACGTAGTTTGTCGAGTTGCATCCTATCCGCTATCACACTAAACCTTGTGCGCAATAGGGCGTAAATTACTTCCAAGCAGCAGTAGCAACAGCGAGATGTTGAGATTGTCACATATAACCGTGACTCGCTGCTTTCATTTGCTGACAACATTGTCGTGGCCGCGTATAGTGTAAATAACATTGAAATATCTAAATAACCTCAGAAATTAAACTCAAGAGATGAATGCCTACAATTTCAGTTACGGCTTCTGTATCTAATTTTTTTCGACTGCGACGTATTTCTTTGTTTAAGCATTCCTTGTAACAATATCGCCCCGACTAAGCGGTTTCTTTGTCCTCTTTTCTAAGAGTGAAAATGCGAAGGCAATTTACCGCCCCACTGCGTTGCACTTTTTCGCGTGAGGTTATTTTGTTGCCTATCTTGCAAGTTCTTTAATTTATTACTCCACGGGAGGAACGGTGGGGCTTGCACTGTTTTGATGAATTTCGTTCTATCACATCATGGAAATTGTTCGTCGCCCATGCTAACTTTTTTAAAGACTTGGGACCTTTTAGCGAAGCTCTTGGCTGGTGAATCTTGCTCAAACTTTTCCGAGAAATTTATTCGTTGATAATGTTTCGCTCTGCGCGACTTGTCAAACGCTCGCTTTGTAATTGTTTGGTTGGGCCTATTTTCTTTCACAGGTCGCTATTTACGCATGAGTACTCTGATGCGGATGAAGTTTTAATCAGAAGGCTCTGACGAGATGACTATATGGATTAGCCGTGTGCGCGTGAAAGAACAATGCGTTTATGCATTTTTTTCTTTTCGTTTTGAAATACTCGCACGATTTTTTGAAGAAAGTCGATAGTCACGATAAGGTTTCTCACTTCGACTTCTAGAAGCCGTGCTTTGAGCCTGGTGACATTTCGAACGGCGGCTCTAACTTGATGTCTCTTCTCTCTTTCAACGTTTCATTGAGATAAAATTACAACAGAGCGAAAATGCACTAAGAATAGATGTAACAATCGCTAGGCTTATATTTCAGTTTGTTTCGTCATATTACCTTAACATTTCGCTTCCGTCATTGCCGTAAATATAGCTGAGCGTAATTAACGAAAATATATGTGGAAAAGCTCGTAATTTGATCTCTACGATACAAAAAAATGCACCTAATGCAGGGTTTGTGGAGGTAATATTTCTATGCGATAGGACTATATAAAAGATAATCGAAACAATTAAAAAAAACTAAACATTGTAGAGGGTTGGATCTTTCACTGATTGATAACAGCTAGCCTTTCTGGACACGATAATGAGCCTGTGTCAGATTTACATGTAGTTATTATGGCAAGATGTGACACAGGCACTTAATTGTTGCTGAGTCTACATTGCGCAATTCAGAATGCGTGCATTGCGTGTCTAATCAGGAGCAGGTTTTGAAAATTAAAAAAAAACTCTTGCGGAGAATTTTAGGAATTTAATCTTGTGAGTCAAACATATTCTATATCGACCGTAGCACAAGCTATCGTAAGAACGATAATGCCGAGTGACGGAAGTTTAGTAGCAAATATTTGCGACAATTTTGCGAAGGTTGTCTACTGCGTTAAAGCTATATTGAAGGTTCAATAAGCTACTAAGAAGGTGCGTGGTAGATGATGTTTAGCATAGCATGCATGTTGCACTCTTGACCTGCTCAGGTCTCCCCTCTACAGCGCACACTCTTTAGTTCGTACCTGCTGCCGCTAGAGACGTAACCTAGGAGAGCTGTGGCGCTAGTCAGCACCTGTTCACGGATGACAGCTTTAGCTCTCTTGTGATGTTTCGCCAGGTAGATTCCTAAGATCGTGTAAATATTATGCATGACTGCAAAATACCTTGGAAATAAAAATACGCGAGGACATTTAGCTTTCTTTTTGCGTTTGAATGTACACCGATAAGGACACGGCCGCCCTACGTTATGTAAGTCTACGGCTTCACGTGTCAGTCAATCAGTGTGCGGTAAATACTTAACCGCACAGAACAGCCTACTTGACCTTCCCCTCCCCCTTCCCCCCGTTTAAAACTGCAGAAACAGTCATATAATGCAGGTGCCATTACTTCAGTGTCTTTTAAACGGCCGCAGAGCAGCAGGCGAACAGATTACAGGCAGCGCCACAAATGACGAACGCTCTAACTAGAGCAGGGACATGCATTTCCATAGGGGCCCCGCTATCTGGGCAGGTCAGGAGTACATAAGATCGTTGTTTTCAGCATGTGAACTCTCCTTATGAAATTTCGGGAACACAGCGCGAAATAAGACGAGAACAAGGAAAGGTGGCACACACGCTGCCCTATGTGCCCGCCACTGTTTTTTGAACACGCCCAAGCCTTGACACTAAAACTCTTTGCGCAATATTCCCGAAATTATTCTGACCATTATTAGGACTAAACGTAAAATCCGGGTATAGAACATTTAGAGATGTTCATTGCAAACAATAAAAGCTTTGAATTTGTGTAATATTTCAGAAACGCTTTTGGGCTTCAGGATATGTTGGCTCCTTGAGTCGATGGTCATTAATATTTTCGTCGTACAATAAGAATGCATACTGATGTTACATGTAAGCCATTACTTAGCAAATTTATAATGATACAAAAAGTAGCTTCGGATTTTAGGTTGGATATACAATAAACGCTAAAAGCGCTGTTCATGTAAATAAACTTTAAAGCTAGCCTAAACAGACGTTTGATGCATAATGTTTGAAAAAAAAACTTGTTTAGAAATCCAGATTTTGTAAATACATAGTTCGTAATGATAACATAAACACGTAAAATACGCAGAAAAAAATCAAGTACTCTGGAATTCTTTGCCGCAGAATTTCTAATAGCACACTCGACATTCACAAGACATTAAAGCCTTCAAATTAGCTTGAGTTTTTTTTTCGCGGATGTCTGAAGGCTATTAATAAGTAATAATAATAATTATTGCCTTTTATTTAGGCCTGCGTCGAGAACTTTCGAAGATGTGTCTGTCAAATATTGGTCTCATTTTTATTCTACATTTTTCAACCTTAGTGTTGCTTCATTTTTATTTATTTTTTTTCAACAGTCACATCCGAAAGAGGCGGTTATTTTACGAAGTACTATGACCGGAAAAAAATAAAACTCAAGAAAGTCAAGGTACTGGAAACCATATTTATTGCCGTTTTATTTTATTTTTTAAATTAGCCTACCATTTGGCAAAAGCGAGCTTTCGATATAAGTTCGTCAGCGGAGTCTCCTTGACGCTGACATCTCTCCAAACTTTGTTCCTTCTGACAATCTTCGCTAAGGCGGCTTCTCCACTGAAATACTGTAATTGCGGTAAAGCACGCTTTACAAAGCGAACTGTAGAGGTTGGGTTTCTTCGGTAATGGATACGTGACAGCTGGTGTAGCCGGTGGAATAACGCTGTCTCCATCCGTTGTCGGGCGCACTGAAGTCTTGTAATTTCGTTCTCCCTCCACCTTCGGCTTTTTCTTCTGAGACACCGAGGCAACCGAAGTAGACACATCTTTGACAACCGAATCAGTAGTGGTGTGTCGAAGATAGAGGCTTGCCAACCCCCGATTGCGTAGGCTCGTTGGCCCAGAAAGGAACTTCGGCTCAAATTGTGTTTCCACCACTTTCGAACAGTATTCTGTATTACCATTTAGTTGCTAGCACTCAGTTTAAGTCATGTAGTGTTAGCGGCGAAACGTGAGTGTCGTTGTGGTAAGGGACGTAAGCTGACAAGCCGACGGTGTAGAAACGGCATGACTCTAAAGCTAAGCGACGCTATGAGTGTGGAGGGATAGCGCTGTCAGCATAAGATTTAGCGTGACGTCATGCCGTCTGAGTGCTTTACTTAGCGGTGAACAGGGACAAGTTGTCGAACTAAACGCGTCACTGGAAGAAGCGGTCGAAATGAGACTTACTCGCATCGACTTACTCTCTGGTAATCTTTCGTAGTGCGTGGTAACACATTTAATTATGCGAAAGCTTTAGATGCTTCATTAAACACGAAAAGTGGCAGTCGATGTCGGCACGAACACGAATGTTGCAAAAAGCGCCATATGATGACGTCGCAATGACGTCAAAGATAATCAAGATATGTAAAGACATTTTGACGTGATCATAGTATATCGTCGCTTGATCACAGGTTAGCCAATTCGGCATGCATGGGATGTGCACAACCGTGCGGTGCCTCTGATCTCAGAGCTAGTGCAAGGCCAATGCAGTCGAATGAAAAGTAAAAGAGGGTGGCTTTCGTCTTCGAGTAATCTTAGGCAACTGCTTGAGGGATCCTGAGAATTCTTACCAGCTATTCCACTGTTACTTTTTTTATTCTCTCTCTAAGTACCATGAAATACAAAGTGAGTGAAATAAACATTAATATGCAATTAATTCATGGCAGACCTTGTGTGAGAGGCAAGCTTAGAAGAAGTGCATAAATCAGGTGCCAGTGAATCTACTCGCGCAATCGCAAAAGTTAATATCGCCATAAAAGCATCTGCTGCCCATGAAAGCTTGTAAACCTTGTCCGATATTGTTCCTCGGGGGCTTCTGAGTACACCTCGGTTTACACTCTCTGGGAGCGTTTGTATTCTGGAGACACTTGATGTACGGATCGCGTCAGACAGTTCCGCGGTGGCCTCGTCTTCGAAACATGACACTTGCAGTAGATTGATATTGTTTTCAGTGGATGTAGATTTCGCAAGCAGTATAGAGATTTTATCTGAAGAAAACATGTATGCAAAAATTGACGCGAAAAATCATAAAGTTTTCGTCCGTTGAAACACTTCGCGATATGTTAGTATTAGTAGACACCAAAGCGTGCGTGTTATTTTTACCGCTGTAGCTGTAAAAGAGCAAATGTGCAACATACCAGCTCATTCAACCGTTCATGCCGCGCGAATCTGTGTTTCACAACGCATGTTTGATGCACGTGTTTTCGCTTGGATGCATGATCCGATGCGGCGCGCACTCACCCGCGAAAATGAATTTTCATCCATTTTCTCTTTCGCAGCTTCCACAAAAGCACGGAACAAGAGAAGGCGCAACTTTCGACAGCAGGTATGTTTACTCCAAAAACAGCATTACTTTTTTTTTTTCATGCCAGCAACGACTGAGCAGCGCGAAGAGCGTCTTCCGAGTGGTCTTTCGGTGGCCGCACTAATGCAACATACTCTCATACTGCGTTGTTTTGTTTTATCTGCCACTTTTCCCGCACTGTTTACGGCACTAGGGGAAGCACACGTTCAGGTAACGAGGTTATTCTCTTCCCTCCGCTTCCTACGAATCGAAGCTACTCCCTCGGCCTACTTTCGCTAGGCCTAGTGTAATAAGAGTTTGCGGCAGAAGTAGAAAAAAAAAAGAAAAGGAGAATTTAACGACAGCACTTCTCTTTTCTCGTTAACCAGGCTTCCATATCCGAAACCTTTTTCCGAAAATATTTACTGCCCGCTCTCGAGCTTCGCTCCAAGTACGTCGAGAGAGAGGGTAGCCCCCTAGCGGCGGCTCTCGCCAGCGACCTCTGGCAAAACGTTTCCTACCGCGTCAATACAAGGCCCGTGCGCTGTGTAGCGAGGGAACCGCGCATTACGGCTCGCAGCGTGATCCGTACCCGTTCCTTACCGGGAATTTGCATAATTCCTGCATGCCCCGAGAAAAACTGTCTCGTTTCTCTCTCTTTCTCCTTCTTTCGCCGTTCTATCGCAGACCTTTTTCGCGACGGTCAGTTCTTGAGAGCGACCTCTCGTCATACGTCATTTTATAATCGCCACCGCCTGGCCACGCTTGAAAGCGTGGTAACTACGGCGTTACGAACGGCTAGGTAATTAGGTGGCGCCTGACCGAAAGATTCTCCGACGTCGTCGTCGACTTCGCGTGCAGCCATGCTCACCACGCGAGGCTGACGCCTTTACCCGCCACCTTGCCGGGAGAAGATGACTACGGCACAGACGTTTCATGGGGATTTTAATGCGAAGCATCACGTATGAACGATGCTCAGAAAGTTTCTTGGCATGCAAATAACTTAATGAGCTCCAGTGGGGGAGGATATATTTGGTGAATAAAGGTTCGACTAAGTATCGGTATTAAAGGTTAGATTAAGTATTAAAGGTTACACTAAGTATCGTAAAAAAACTTTAAGCAAGACAGTGTAATCTATTACATTGAAAATTTTCGGCTCGAGTGGCTTTCGTAACACACGATGGCGAAAGACTAGCTTCACTTACGTAAACAGACCAGCTGCAGCGAGCAAGTGCATATATCGGAATTGAATCAATCGTTTTGTTTTGTTTTCTTTTTACGTTTCGAAAACCTGACGTGAATGAATGCTTCGCGAAAGCATTTTTGTATTTTTATAGCTTTTTTGTAAGTTTGAAGACATTTGTTCGCCTTTAAGTGGGTCTCAACAACCGCGAATTGGCATTCCTCGCATCTGCCAAGGTTTACTATGCTAACTCGACTAGTTGCGTGGTGTGACGACTGCGCAGCTTCCTTTTTTGAAGCAGTTTAACGCATCGGGACCCGCTGGTGGCAGGATCGCATCGCGGCCGGGGCAGCCGCATTTTCGATAATGGCGAAAGTCTTTGAGGCTCATTAGAATATGTCTACTTACGTCATGTAGTAACCGCGGAGCCGAACGATGAGAGTGAAATAACTAGAAAAATAAGGATAGAATATTTCGCACTCAGCAAGCATTGTCAAGTCACGTATGGTAATCTAGCACAAACCCTGAAGAAGAAAGTATATAACAGCTGCATCTTGCCGGTACTTACATACGAAGCAGAAATCTGGATGCTTACAAAGAGGGCTCAGCTTAAATTGAGGACGACACATCGAGAAGTGGAAAGGGAGGTGATAGCTGCAATTTTCAGAGACATGATTGATTTGTGGGGTTTAACGTCCCAAAACCACCATATGATTACGAGAGACGCCGTAGTGGAGGACTCCGGAAATTTTGACTTTCTGGGGTTCTTTAACGTGCACCCAAATCTGAGCACACGGGCCTATAACATTTCCGCTTCCATCGGAAATGCAGCCGCCGCAGCCGGGATTTGATCCCGCGACCTGCGAGTCAGCAGCCGAGTACTTTAGCCCCTAGACCACCGCGGCGGGGCAATTTTCAGAGACAAGAAGGGAGCAGAGTGGAGCAGGGACTACTATCAAACTATCAAACTGGGGCTAAGTATATCTCAGCTGAAATTAAGAAGTAGCGACGTTGTTTAGACCATGCTATCTGTACACCTGTACATGCGCTTATCGCATGCGTTGCTCACCTAGTATGTAAGGTATATGCTTTACGTCATCGAAGAAATTCGGAGAATATGCGTCCGCAATGAATAAATTGATCATAACGTATTTCTTATGCCTCATTGTGTCAATAAATGCACTGAGATCGTAAAAATATACTAGTAATTGTTATTACTCAAGCTATCTCGTTATGGCACTGGTAATTGTAGCTATAAGGAGTATAGTTAATTAAGTAATCAAACCCATATTGCGCACTGCAAGTACAAATAGAGTAGGCATTAATTTTTTTTCCGAGAACATTGGACACAGGGGCTTTTGTTTTCAGACAGAATAAGCTTTGTGAAATACGTGCACGTGCAAGCTTTTTTGTGAAACGTAAACTGACTTGATATCTTACATAATTAAGTAATGATGCTAAATTAAGGGAGACATGTTAGGACATACGCGTTGGTCCAACCTATCAAATGATACGCAAGACATCATCATATTCATTAAAATGCTATAGCTGTCAACGCAAGTGGTATGTCTACAACCGCCGCATTTATGGGCTAATAAATGCACTCGTTTATGCACCTGTTTTCATCCGGGCAAGGGAAAGTGTATACTGATGCTTCTCATAATGTACATTGATCTAGAGACTGTAAAGTGACCGCGAAAACTTTAAGCATGCGTCTTCGAGCGCGAATTTATCTGTTCGGATAATCTTCAAAAACGTGCTGCGTAGCGGGGCCTAGCGACAGAATTCTCGCACGCACACCACATGTCTTGCATTCAGCTCATTCATCAGTTCATAACTCTATAGCGACGAAACGATATGGTCGTTTTTTTTTTCTTTCAGACGTCGCCCGTTCTTGCTTTCATGATGCATCTCTTGCTAGGGAAATAGCCTAATCTTTCTTGTCCCCTTCATCCTCCTCGAGGAGCATGCTCCCACCTCGTGTCTTCCTCGTGGAATTCTCCGCCTACATATAAGGGATCGATGTGTCCTGGCGTGTCCTTCGGTTGCCGCTTATTTCCGCCGCTCTACCATACGTGCATCCAAGACGGGCTGGGCATTCTTTCATGCCGCAGCAACGCTCGCGCTTCTCTTCTCCATTGGTTGTCGTGTGAACCCATCTGAGATATTCTGAATTTTGCAAATAGACATTTTTTCTTTCCTTCTTTCTTCTTTCTTTCTTTCTTTTTTCTCACTTCTTTCTTTCTTTTTTTATTCTTTTTTCTTTCTTTCCTTCTTTCTTTCTTTTCCATACTTCGCACTACTAAAGATGCGCCATTGTTCGAGGAGCGTCGCGACGAAGAACGTTGTTACTGAATTGCTCAAAAAAAAAAACGGAGACCCGTATTTTTGCGATGCATCTTCTTACAACAACGTCGTTTAGCAACGCATGCATCTAAACATCTCGAGGAAAAAAGAAGCGAGACGACGGAATGCGAGAGACGCAACTATCGCTTGCGACGGTAGTCCCGATGCTCGATATGTCGATCGAATAGCTGGGTACAAGGCGTTTCTTTTCCTAACAAAAGCGTAAGATATACGTATATTCGGCGCGGGGAAAGCGTCTTCGAATATCAAATAAGCTCAAAAGAAAGTTTCCGCCGACATTTGGTTCAACGTTTGCCGAAAACGAAAGGAGATAGTAAAGACAGAGAAAAAAGAAAAAAAAATAGAGGAATGTCTTCCATTCTTCTTGTAAACCACGGACGCGAATTGCCGTTCTTTCATTTGTACGGCTCAGGGGGAAAAAATCTTACACCTCCTGAATCTGACTTCTTCTGTGTGCACTTTCTTGCTTTTTTGCGCAGTGAGTCCATCCGTGTTCCCACTGAATTTAGGAACGGAAGAAGCCGAAGAAGAAGCCGTTTGTGCTCGCTGTGGTTTCGCGTTAGCGCGCTCTCTGTCGCCGCGTAACCACCGCAGTCCCAGATTCCTTCTCGAAGTAAGCCCACTTTCACTAAATGCGTGCAGTGCTGTGAAGCTTGCCAGTGGAGAATGTTACTACAGCACCTGTGAGGTCGACAGGCAGTCTGGCGAAGACGACCGCTGCGTCGCCCATCGGGGCTTGTCTTCGTCGAACTGTATGTCTGCTGTCTTCGCATGCACTGCTGTTGCGTTTAAAATTGAAAACAAGATACCTCGTCTACCCAAACCTTGCCAGTGGAAGTCAGGGTCAGGAGTCCGCTTGCTCACTCGCCCCTATAAGGACGGGCCACGTTTTGGGTGGCTGACGTGTCGGCACAATTGAGTTTCGTGTATTCGTTAAAAATTTTGTTCGGGCACTGAAAACGATATTCCCTACATTCCTTCACCCTCAGGCATGTTATTGCTGGCCACTCCGATACTAATGTCTGAGCGATGTACCCGTTACAATGACTTGTGATGGGTCAGTATGGTTCACACCGGCACTCATAACAGCGAGAGATAGTAAGTGTTCTTTGCTATCGAGTTGCGGCCGTCCTGCAGACCGCCTGTAGATAAGGTCGTGAGATTGGTAGTCCCGCTGTGTTTCGTACTAGCTGCGGCATGTTCAACCAGATAAAAATGGTGCTCCGGTTCTCACCTCGACAGCGCGGCCACCTACCCCTTCGCCAAGGCGTTGGGTATTATGGGTACTGTGCTCATATAGTTACGTCGCGCACAGTGCGTTTAACGCTGCTCCATGTAAGCTGTCGCCAGGGTCTCGATATGGTAAACACTCTTATGGTAAAACTCACCTAATACATGCCTTTCTCAAAGGGGTTTAAACTTTATGATTGCCCATATTTATAAACATTGCGACCCCTTACGTTCATCACCTACGCTATCACCGATCTCCACTAACCTCTGTTATCTGAACTGCCAGTCGTGAGAATTCGACAGGAAGACGGTCCGCCCGTGTTGGTAATTTCGAATGCTAAACTTTTGCTCAACACCGCTGCCGATTTTGTTAGCGCGAGTTGTACATTTACTTTACATGCTGCATAGTACTAGCTGGCTATGGCAACAAATGTAAAATCTGCCCGAGTCTCTAAACGCGACAGATGTACGAGTCGAGCGAGAATGTGGAAGAAAGAAAAAAAAAAACGTCCGACTCATGCTTTTCTTAGAAGCCATGTTCTAAAGCATTTATTACGCGAAATAAACATTTTACCACTATTATTTATTGCTTTAATGGCAGATGTAACTCAGCACCATGGTGTTTTGACGCTCTGGATACTTAAATAACATGTCATTAAAATTCAATAAAAATAAAAATGACTTCGCGCCAAAAGTCAGCGTGGTAACTGTGCTGTCAGATACACGCACTTACTTTTCCTGCGATTCTTTTTTCACAAAGAAATGACATTTTTTCAGTAGAACAACACGCTCGACGACAAACAGGAAGGCCACGTTCTTCTGTGGTTACTTCTAGAGGGGGAAAAATGACTTTTACCCGAATGAAACACAAATCACCTCTGTATAGCGCACCGCTTGCCGAGTGAAGACCGAGATTTCCAGCTGCCAACTGTTTCTTGGAATATCTTTTTTTCAAATCTTTTCCTTCGGAAAGTTTTATGATGCAGCTAGCTACCATGGGAGCAGTAGAAAGTTATCTCGGAGCACACGCTTTGGCGTTGTGATCTTCTTTGTTGTTTTGCCTTGCCAGCAACGCCATAGGCAAGGTGGGCGAAGTTTTGCGGATGTTTTCATTTTCTCGTGTATAGATATAACTTGCATTATACGCCACCTTTTACGGGAAACATTAAATACTGATATCGAAAATAAACGAGCGAATGAGCGGTGGGTTGTTTCGTGGCGTTTCATGTTCCGCTGCAACGCTGTGGGGACCGTCGTTACGCCGGAGCACTAGACGCCAAAAGGCTGAGTTTTTAAGCTACCTACAAAGACTTCCCAGAGGAGGTTTTCGAGTCGCATTTTCTGTTCCTTTTCCTTCTTGGCCCGCTATAAATAGAAGATGGCGAACGACCACTTTCTTAAACATATAAAATTTGTCAAAAGGTTCCGAAACTAGACTTTAAAAAGCCGGCGCCGAGTTCGCTGAGACACTAGAACAAAAATTTTCCTGCTGCTTTTGTGGGTAATGACCATATCGTTTTTCAAAGTTCTTTCGTCTGCCACGCGGCAAGTACTGCGTGTAAAGAGGAGAAACAGCTTTGTGGGCTTAACTAGACATAGACACTGTATGATGCATCTTCTTAGCTTGTGTCCACGCGCGTATTCGCAATACACGAAACAGTAACAAAAAAAATCTTACACTGTGGAACTTGGTTTGAGAGCAGATATTAGCCCAAACCACGCACAGCAAACACAGGGTCATTTCTACTGCTCCTTCCTACGATAACAGTGTGTCCTTTTCGAAAGACCGAAATCAACTTATCACTTCCTTGTTATCGTGACCGTATTGTTCCGCCTTCTGTCCTTCTTTAAAGTTATTCTACAGTTCACATCATCAGGCATCTCGTAGCCCCATGGCACACAGGCCGGGAATATCACGTTTCACGCCAACGTTGCCACACCACACAACTTTTTCATCCTCGTTACTGGGTAGCGTCAGGCTGAAACTTCCTCACCCTCCATATGATTACATTATACAACGATGTATTATCAATTTATAACAAAACGTATATCATAGTAAAACAGTAACATATGGACGCACCCCTCATACTCCTTCTAACTTAGTAAAACTCAAGAAAATAAACGTACAGAGAATCCGGAAAAGTGGACACGCAGGCGTGGCCAGCTATTAACAAACCGTTCATTCGGATTAAATTACTTTCAAATAATAAAAAGCTAGTGTTCTAGAAGCCCGAATTGAGGTCAGCTAAATATTCGCAATTTTTTTTTTGTTCCCAAGTGCTGTAGCAGGCGCACACGAACAAGTTTTTACGTTGATGAAGTGATGCATTATGTGAGCTCGTTCTGCAGGCAGCCGGACTTTCTGAAGGAGGAGGGAAAGAAAAAAAGATGGACGAGGATGTTCTCAGACCATCTGGCTAGCCTGAGCTGGGGAAAAGGGTGAAGGGGCAAAAATATGACGAAAAAGAGGAAAAAAGTAAAGCGATTAACGACACTGCTTTACGTTTGTCTCTGAGACCAGTTGAGTGTCTTATCGAGGCATACGCAGGAGGTGATTATCGTCTACTCGGACGCTAAGGAGAGGAATTACGGTATCGTGAAGGTAAGCGCCGGTTGTGAAGGTGAGCAGTTGCAAAGCCGTCTCCGAGCACATGGGCGGAGCCTCCCGCGTACTTTGCAGCTGCTTCGACAGTTTTCACGTGATCATAGAGGGCAGTGGCAAGCTTTGGGCTGGGCGGAGTGCGCGAGCCGGGTCGTTGCTATACAAGCGCCTCAGCACGTTGACGACGCCTATCCGCTGCTTACAAACATGGAATAGGTCTATAGCAGGGGCCTCAAACACGTGGCCCGCGCGCCGCACGTGAGACTGCTCGTTCCAGATTTTGTTTTGTGACTTCGCTGCTGTTTCTGACAATGCTATGGCGTGCCCACATTATTTACTCACCCGACGGTTTGTTCGGGTAAGTTACGCAAAACGTCACGGGTCTTGTACATCTAATCTCGTAAAGCGTCTAATACGGTCACCTCGTGCTGCAACATAGCCGCGTCACAAAAGCTCTACTTCAGAATCGGCGTCCAGATTTCGGTAGTTGTGAAGATTGTCGGTGTCAATATGTTTCTGAAGTCCTTACCCACATGCGAGAATTGACTCAATGTATGAGGTATGGGAAAAGCCTGTGAATTTTTGATGGTAGCTGGCATCGTGTTCAATACTTCTTCGCTGTCCCGACTATTTACGGGAATATAAATTCCGTTCTGACCGCGGCTCGGTAACTGATGCGAGTTTGAGACATTTGATCTATAGGATGGGTGAAGTGTCGCCAGAAATCACCGGTTGCGTGGGCTAACTGTTAACGGTAAAAGGCGCCTGTTTGTCGATGATGCACTAACCGAGTAACAACTTAACTAACCGAGTAACAAGAGCGTCGGCAATGTCCATGAGTAGAGTCGATGTCTCAACTCAATCTCATCCGCTAAGTTTCAGCGTAAGAAGTTGAGTGCAGGGTTTGTCGTAGTACTGTCAGTGACAACTAAGGTTATACAAGTGTCCAACATTAACGCATGTTACATCACAGCACGATTAGAGGACGTTTAGCAACAGGCGGCACTTTTCGAAAGGGCCACAAGCGCTTACTCACAAGTGACAGCTTTAATGCCTGAACCGAAAATATATAACACACTTGGTGCTCAACAAAATTCCGCGCATGCGCATTGGAGGCGAAGCAAACGGCAATAATACAGACCAAGAACACATCTCCTGCACACCCCTCCCCACCGGTCAACCCCCTTTTCATGAGTAGTGCGACTTCCTTGTCCGATAAGGCCAAAGAAGAATTGCTAACGCACATGGGAGCCCTCGCGTTAATGTGGTAGGCCTCGACAAGGTTTCGGGTCGTGCGATCGTGGTGCCTAAACAATACGTCTGTGGCGGAAAATTGCGCTTCACACTGGCACTCAACGCAGTGCATGGCCAGGTGCACTAGCCCCTGAATGCAGAGATGTTACTTGGCTCGCGACTTCAACTTAACAACTTGAGCAAGTCGGCGCGAAGCAAGCAGCGGACTTCAAAACGCCCAAGTCAGCCTTCGCGTTTCATAGATGCTCAGGCTGTCTTGCTTGGTCAAGTCAAGAACGAGCTTCAAAGCAGAAACAAGCTGCTCGCCTGCTAACGAGGGTAATAATGAAGTTGTTCGCGTAAGGCATGCATTACACCAAAAAAAGACCATACGTTTTAAAATAACTATAGAAACGAAGAGCCACAAGCATATTCTTGCCATTTCACGGCTAACGAGCGGCACATGGTGCCTGCCACTACAGCGATGCGCAGTGTTGCTTCTGTAAAGCGTTCGTTGCCCGCTGGTTTTAGTGGTTCTTTCGTAGTTTTTTTTTCTCACTCGAACACCATGGCATGTATTTGTGCTGACCTGGCGAGGTGACGCGATTTCCACGGTATTTGCCTTTCTGTTCACCAGTGTGCATGCCTGTAATGGGCTAGGTCGCAGTTATTATGAAAAAAAAAAGTTCTGGGAACAAATGTGATTCGTATCCTTTTGTTGAGCTTGGTAAACAAGAGAAAAAGCTAGGGTTAGGACATTGCCCTCAGCAGAATTCTGTCTCGCGGGGTACAGCAATGTATCGCTGCATCATGGTGACGCGGATAAAAAAACCCGTGATAGGGGCACTTCTTTTTTTATGTGTGTGTAATTTTACGTAGCGTTGTGCTACAAGCGATGCCTTTCTGAGCGGGAAACAGCTCCCTAGACGGGACGAAAGGATAGACGAGGCACACGGACACAGCACAGAGTCAATTTTTTTTTTTTACCGAAAGAGACGGAAAATGTCGTCGTGTTATAGAAAAAACAGAAATAGCCTTTGCGGTTACGGAACACTTCGGCCTTGTCGACACCGGAGCTATTAATACGCACATGTGTGTAGTCGACACAACCTGTAACGCAAGAGAACTCAGCCACTTCATAACAGTCCGCCGGCTGCGGAAAGTGCACCAGCATCGCGTTACAGGTGCTTTGCGATGAGTAGCATAACTTTTCCGACTGCACGGCACACTGTCGACTACGGAATGCGGACGAAATTTCCGGTGACTGGTTGGAATGTGCCAGCGCTGTAAAACCTGAG